>NW_009937082.1:0-23655 GCF_000696875.1 Nestor notabilis
AATGCTTATCACAAATATGATTATACACACTACTGCCCGACCCGAGCAGTGATCTGGGCCTTCCGGGTAACTCCCCCCAGTTTCTATACAGGGCATGACGTGCTGTGGTATGGAATACCCCTTTGGCCAGTTTGGGTTAGGTGTCCTGTCTCTGCTTCCTCCTGGCTTCTGCTCCTCCCTGGCAGAGCATGAGACTGAGAAAGTCCTTGGTCAGAGTAAACATTACTGAGCAACAACTAAAACCATCGGTGTTATCAGCGTTGTTCCCAGACTGAAAGTCAAAAACACAGCACTGCACCAGCTACTAAGAAGGAGAAAAAATGACTGCTGTAGCTGAACCCAGGACAGTGCCATTTCCCCCTTCTAGTAGGCAGTGTCTAAAAAGTCTGAAGGCAGAAAAGTTGTGCTGGCAGTCTGGGCTGCCACAAAGCACTAGTACTTCATGGAATGAGAAATAAACCACGCCATGTGATGTTACAGGTAAAGACTGATAAGTCTAAACAGTAAATAGCTTTTTGTTTATTTGACTTTGGGGATTTCTTCCCCAGTGTGTTTCAATGATAAAAATTTCTGTCAAAGGGAAATAACTGCTATCTGTTTGCTGCAGGAATATTTCTACTCCCAGGCTCTTGTATAAATGTGTAGGACTGCACTGTCTTGTCAGAAAGATCCCATCTCTTAAGCTAACAAATTAAAAGTATGCACAGCAGGGATTTCTGGATCTATTTTTTCCCTACTTTTCTGATTTTACTGCCAGTTAACCTTGTTTTTCCTGTCCTGTGCTGCAAAGACTAATTATCTAATGAAATCGCTTCATATCCTGAAGCAGTCTCTGCAAATACAAGAAGTCACACTTCAGGTGGTATCTGCAGAGCTGGTATTTTGATTTATTGTTCTTGCACTTTATGTGAGATAATACTGAAAGCATTCAGAAATTCTCTCTGATGCATATGCTTACATGAGACAATTATATGTGGTGTATAAAGCCTGAAAATTGATAGCTTTTGACTGTTAATGCTGTTCATGCAATCTGTGTAGTCCTTATGTTTGGTAAAAGGTCCAATCTAATCAGTTATTGTGCAGAAAAGTACATGAAACAGAGTCAAGTCTTCACATGTAGATTCAGTACAGTCCTTCACTTAAATGCTTTTCTTGATCTCAATCACATATAAAAAAAAAACCCCTGTAAAGGTGACAAGAGTGGAAATCAGCCATCTTGGGTCCTATTCCAACTCATTTCATAAGTAGGCATACTTCCTCTCCTTCCCACTCCTCCAACATCATCTGCCACATCTTGGACTTCTACTTCAAATGAGCTTTTTCCATCAGTAAAACAGGTTATTACTGTATCGAAAAGATATTATTGCAAGTATTTCTTTGAATTATGAAGAATTTTTTAATTCATATTTTTCTTCTTCATTTGTAAACATAGTACAAACTAAGAACAGTCACCCTTTCACATAGGTTTATGCCTAAGATCTTTATGACAGCAGAAGTAGCTATCTGTGGACAGAGATTGCCGGTACAAACAGTCAATCTGCCTCTGAGGAAGTGCCTGTTCTGTCCAGGTCAGACCCTACATGTAATAAGAAATCAAAAAGATGAAATTGCATTAGGAGAAAATAAATTATTTTACTGAATCAGTGAATACTTAAAATAACAAATCGACAGAAAGAGGAATTGATTTTCACATGATCTGCAAAATATAGGATTGCTCTGACCTTCAGATAAGATTAATTTACAACTAATAATTCACTGTGTTCTAAGTCTCATTGCATTTGCTGTTTCCATGAATCTTCTGTACTTCCTTTTCCCCTCTTCTCTGCCCAGTTGCTGCCATTTAAGTGCCCTGAAGGAAGAGAGTCTTGGTATGGTGCCAAGTGGACTGGGCTAATTCCAAGACAGAGGAATGACTTTTCATCCATTCTTCTTCCTCACTCCTTAAGCAAATATTAACAGTAGAAGTGCTATTTTTTTTTTTTTTAAGAACTCAAAGAAGATTTTAAAAGGATGTAAAAAAAAGTAAGCTTCTCGTTTCGTCCCAATCTATGCAGAGCTGGTAACCTGCTGACTCAAGTGCAACTAAGACATCGAGAAATGAGAAGACTATCATTGACCAGTTATGTTCCTTAGTGTTCATATATCTGTTACCTGTTTTACAGGTTTGGAAATTACAGCTGGTGATGGCTGCAGGATATTATTATACATGCTGAGACTGTAAATTATTTAACCTTTGTTTTACAGGGGTTTTGCTAAAGTTCTTCCCAAAGTTCTGCATTATAATCAATTAGGTTTTGTTCTCTGTGTGTCAGCCATTTTAGGTCTTTTTAGAGAACTGATACATTTTGTTGTTCCATTTTTATTCTGATTGCTACCAGTAATTTTCTCCCTGTATGAAAAACCAACTATCCTGGGCCTTGAGAAACAAGTCTTGTGGCGACACGGCACCCCAGAGAGAATTGAGTCAGACAATGGAACTCATTTCCGAAACAACCTTATAGATGCTTGGGCTAAAGAGCATGACATTGAGTGGGTCTATCACATCCCCTACCATGCACCAGCCTCTGGGAAAATCGAACGGTACAATGGGCTGTTAAAAACTACGCTGAGAGCAATGGGTGGTGGGACTTTCAAACACTGGGATACACATTTACCAAAAGCCACCTGGTTGGTCAACACAAGCGGATCTGCCAATAGGGCAGACCCAGGACAGTCTTTAAAAAAAAATAACAAAAAAAAAAAACCCAAACAAAAAACCAAACCACAACAAAAAAAAACATAAAACAAGTTGGGAAGAAAAATGTAAAAATTATGGGCCCAAATTAACATTCAATTCATAGGAATTTTTGAAGATACCAGTTGTCTGTGCAAATCTTAGAATGTATATAGGACCTTTGAATAAGGATCCTGTAACAAAGCATAATTAAATAGTAGTAATTTTAGATATTATAAATTCTTTTGTGAATTCATTGTTGTCTCAGCATACTCAGGAAATACACTGGCTGTGTAAACACCTATAAGCACCTGTGATAATAATCGAAACATATTAACAGAAAATCAGGCATACTAATTATCTCTGGTTAAAATGAAATACCGTCTGACTGGGTCCCACAGTCTCCAGTCTTCCACATCTGCTATCTATGCCTGCATGTATAGTCATGGAAAGGGAGGCTTTTATGGACCTAGAGAGCCAATGCTTTCCAGAACAGGGTGTTTCTTCTCTGGACTGCTAGGCTCTCATGTAGGAGGAGATGTGAGCCAGATTAATATATCAGTATCAAAAGCATGTAGTTTTACTCCCTAAGCATCAGCTGTGATAACATTCCAGTATGTGTATCATGACATTTAGCTAGAAGAAATTAATATTTAATATATAATTTTCAAAATGTTTATACTCCTGTGGAAACCGCTATTTGTCAATGCCCTGAAGTAGCTCCCTGTGTTGTCACTTGTTCCTTTAAAACTTTAGTAACAATATTTGATATGTTTGATATGCTTTTTGGCATAAGATTTGCTATTGTGTCACTGGTAGCTTTGCTTTCATCTTCAGGAACAACGTGTGCCTTTTGGCACCTTGAAAAGCTTTTATGTTACTTGTCATGACTTAGAACTGCTTAGTAAGGGTTAATTTCAAGTCTCTATATTTTGCCAGAAATTCACGCTCTTCTCTTTTTTTTATTTATACTTGAGGGCTATAAAAAAATAAGTTTTATTGGTTTTGTTTTTAATCTGTTGTCAAGATCTCTATCATTTTGTCTCAATCTGCTCATTCAGTCTGCTTACCTCCTTAAATAATACGTTACTTTGTAGTCCACCTTATCATCTTATTTTCATTATAAGGATGAAAACATTAGAAGACAGTATTTGTAGGCTGTCAGATGCATGCTGTTCTGTAAAATTTACTATTTACAACATATCACACAAATTTCTGTTTTACAGTCTAGTTTAGATGATAGGAGTTTATTCCACTGTCTACCAGTTCAGTGACAAATTTTTGCACTGTTTCCAATGAGCTTTCGACCTTGAGCACCTTGGAGTAGAGACCTCCTTTGATTATAACTATCCAGTACCATGTAAGTGTTTTGCATGATTAAAACCAAATATGTTATTGCCAGAGAGCCTTTTTATTCTGGCACTTTCATTTTTAAAAAATATTTCTTTCAAGAAAAGATTTCTGAATTTGAGTAAAAATTCACATATAAAGATGTGAAAATGAGTATTTTTTCTCCCTGTTTTAATCTCTTGACATGAGAAGACTCTAAGCAGCCCTGCCAGCGATCTGGTTGACACCAAAATTATAGATGAGGTTTAGGAACACAACGTCTTGACCTTGCTTGGAAATTGTCCCATAGTCTGTTTTTTCAGTACTTTAATGAAAAGCTGAAGGTTGATTCAAATTAATTTCTAAATGAACTTCTAAATACAGAAGCAGAAATGATAAAATGCATGAAAGAAATAAATACATTATTATAATAGAATTTTTTTTTGCCTGAGGAATAGTGACTGAATTAAAATCAGAACAACCTTTTAGTTGATGGGTATTTTGTGACTTTGACTTTTTTCTTTCCTTTTCTTTTTTTTGACTCCAGAAAATGGGTGTATTATTCTGTAATCTCAATGTGATTGCAGATGTTTCCGTAATCCAAGTGTTGCTACTGGCACTGTAGTTCTGAACCATAAATCTTTTCCATACATCTGAATGGAAGCCAAAAGGGTAAAATGGAAATATAAGGGTTTAGCATATGTAATTATTTTCTATGTAGTAATAGAAAACATATCATGACTATGTCTGAGGTAATAGAAAATTTGCTTTCTGCCAGTTTTAAAAAGAATTTATAAATGCAGAAATCAACAAAAGTAATTTTCCCAGTGCCATGTATCTATTCTTCAACAAATCCATGGAAAATCTACAAGCTGTTGATTGGTTTGTTTTACATGTTCTTGCTGTCCTACTGTGAAACAATTGTAATTATACAAGCAAAATAATAGCCATTTTTCTTTCCTAACTAGTTTGTTGCTAAAGAAGAGAAGGGCTGTGCAGAGACACAGAAGCTGAATAAAAACGGTACCTATGCTCTGAGAGCTGCTGGTAGGAGCTGGTTGTAATCACTCATTGCAGGTCACTAGTTTTAAATTATGCCCAAATTGTGGCAGACATTTTAAAGGAATGTGAATTTCATTTGGGCACAGTCTGTTGGAGTACTATGTCTCTAGATGACATGTCTTCTCCTTGGATTTTGAAAACAGTACCACGCCATACAGAACCTTTTAAGAGAAACTTTTCATTCAGTGCTATGCATTCTTACATTTGCAAATTGCAGCTGCAGACCCATAGACGTTAGGACAGAAGGATCCCTTTACAAATGCAATTTAAAAAACTTTCCAATTATTCCTTTCTTTTCCACTGTGTGTACAACACTGTCATTATGGTTCCCATAATCTCACTTTACTTAAAAGAAATTGAGATAATTTCAAGTAGCAGACCATCCGAAGTTATCTGTAGTAGACTGAATTTAAGCCTAATACTATGGAGGAAAGCTTACTTTATCTTTTAAAACAATACAATAAAAGTTTGTCATGAAAATCAACATTGAGCAGAAAATATTTTTTTTGCCTTAAAGCTGTAATAAAAATCACTTTTTACTAGTGATATTTTTTGTCGTGTCAAGAGATTAAAAAAAAAGTAAAAAAGATTCTTAGTAATCATCTATTTCTTGTATAACCTATGAATTTTGCATTGGTATCACTTATGTAAAATTATTGAGAGAAAACATTATCTTGTGGTCTTCTCTTTGTTTCAGTTTTGTTTTCTGAGTACAGCTGACTGCTCAGCTGCCAGAACAAGCATACCTTTGATCTTTTTTTTTTCTTTACAGAGCTTCTTATGTAATTCTGTGAGTCTAAGCCATTTTTCATTTTCTGAATCTCCTTTGAACTTTTGCTTTGGTTTGAAAGGCTTTGCTTTTCCCATGTCTCTCTACCTGCAGCTGGGGAAAATCTGGTTTCTATCAGATTTGATTCATTACTTGTTTGGAGTACAGTCATTGAGGTTAACTGTTCTCTATCCCTTGTTTGGCCTCTGTAACAAAATTTTTTTCACAGCGTGATGATTACATATATCAGTGCAGTTCTTATTACAGACTTTTTTCTATTATTTTCTTTTATTATTATTTTTATTATTTTTATTTTTATTATTATATTATTATTTTCTATTATCTATGTAATAACATCAAAATTTTTAATTTTCTATCGATAGAGTTGATGTAGACTCTAGTAGGGATCAAACATTAAGCAAAACACTTGCAAAACAAATTTCTTGAGGAATTCTCACATTTAGTAAAAATTAAGTCTGTAAGTAGTTATTGATATTGAGTAAAACCACCTCGTTCTTATTGTACAATTCAGCCTATAGGGTTAGAATGCAAGTAGCTTGTTTACAGAACAGTGAGGATGGGGACATGCCAGGACAATAATCTTCTTCTAAGAGCTATCTTTTGTGTTTTTCAATCCCATTCCTTTTAATTATTAGAGCTCTGATTGAAGAAGCAAGCCAAATACTCACTTGCTTCATTAGCATTGGAAAGAAAATTGAAGCATCTCTCCTTAACAGCACATTAGGCTGAGGAACAAAACTGGAGGAAAACTATACCTTTATTTTGTGAATCTCAAAAACTAAAAACAAGCCACCAAGCACACCCTGTCTTAGCCAGGGGCAGAGCAAAGTGAGAGTTTCATGGCCCGAGAGGAGCCACCCAGACTTCTCTGAATCTCAGCCTGCCTTTGCCACTGGCTGATGGAATTTGTGAAATGTTCAGATAGCTTTGAGAGGTTAGAGACCAGAATATGATTTAATTTGGCCTGGAACCCATCTGTCTCATGGCAGTAAAAGGGAAATTAGTCACAAAATGTCTTCCTGCAATCTGGCCTGTTTGGCAAGGGGAGAGGGCTAAACCACTCCCCAGAAGTGACAGAGGGCTGTGCTCATGGGCATCTGTGGGTGAATACAAACACCCACCAGGACCTTTCTCCACAGAAATGCTCAGGCCCAGGGTAGACTAAGCATGTGGTTAATCATTTGGATTAACTCCAGGCTCTTTAAACTGTAATTAACAGAGACAGTTCCCAGCTTCCCTCTTTTAATTCACCCAGAGCAGTGTGATTTCAGGTGTGCCTGGTTTTGTGTTAGCCTGTTCACTGACCCCAGGAATGAAAATACATTCGGTTGCTCAGCTCTTCTGTTCTCTGTGGAGGGCTTCATCTGAGTGTTAAACCACTGTCATATGATGAAGGTGATTGGGTATTTTTGAAAAGATGGTAAGATTAATGGAGCCTCGAATCTTTTTTAGGAGTAACTGATGTTATCAGCATCCTAGAAAGAAACAAACAAAGTACTTTCCCTACCCAAAAAAAACAGCCTCCTCAACTGAGAGCAAATTAAGGTGGAACTGTTGTTATTTAGCTGTTTTATTATGAAATGGCTGATAGTTCTGCATAACCTGTTGAAGTGGAAGTGTTTGTTCTTAATTCTGGTGTTAGTTTTACTGTTAGGTATGAACACAAAATTGAGGTTGATTTCTCTAAATGTCAGTACTATAAGTACAGGATAAACACTGGATGCCATTTTATGGAGTGCTGTATCAAAGTTTTTGTGAGAGAAGTAGGCACACAAGATGAATAATCGTATTTCCATATCTCTTTCAGGCCTTTTTTTGTCTCTGGCCATTTTCTACTTTCTGTGATTTCATGGGATGATCTAAAACTGAGAGTGCAAAAGAATTTAGCTTCCTAGTGTTTCTGTTCTGGGAAATATGGGCCCATGGTTTAGATCCAGGGCTCAGACCAAGTCATGAGATATGTTAATTTTTCCATTTTCCCTCTTCTGTTCCAATTCCAGTCTGTCAGAACTTGTACATCAACACCAAGATGTTACTGGCTCCTTCCATGAACATACAGAAGCTCATAGGTGGCGTCCAGCATTCTATGGCATTGGGCTGCTCTTTTTTTCTCTCTCCTGTCCAGTGCTGTTTCCCTTCTTCTATACACTCTGCATTTTCATAAAGAAGAGAAATGACGTTTTCATAAAGAAGAGAAATGATGATCTCCATAGTGGAACAATAAGAAAGATAGGTTAAAGGTGGGCTTATTTAATGAGTTTCAATAGTCAGCAAATTTAGCTATAAACCTGACTTTTTATTTAAACATCCACCGATCCAAAGCAGTTTTGCACATGCTTAATGCCGGACACATGCATAACATAAGAATTGCGTATAGGCTGCAGGCAAACCCTAATGTGTTACACAGCTTGTTTAAACATGTTCATTTCAGCTAATGCTGACCCCTCTGGTTTTATTTGGGAAATCCGCTTATTTGTTTCCTGCTGCAACTGTTGAGTATTTTGTGTCTGTGCTTGCATTTTTTGTACTGTGATAAATACAGGCAGAAATTAAAATTGTGAGACACAGTTATTTGAATGCATATTGATATATAAATGTAAATGTCTAATTCATTCACTTTGATAAAAAAAGAAAGGTAAAAAAATAAATCACTGAATTAATTGGTCATTTTTGATGCCAATCCTTTTTGTCATAAGTATTTCTAATTCTTTGTTGCTGCTGGATTGAAAGATAAGAATGAATTCTCTTCAGGTTTTTCATAATGCCCTCAGAGAATTTTTAGGGTTTTGATTTAACTATGGACTTCATAGCATGTTATAAATTCAATATTTTTAACAGGTGTTCACTATTAATATTTTAAATTTCTACATGTCTTTGTACTCCCGAACTTAATATTGCTTTGTGGAAGTTTGAGGAGTTAGAATAAACATGGTTGTCCAAGAGAATGAGGAATTACTGTTTAGAGTATTTGCAAAATAACTCTACTTTCACCTTCATTCTATTTGAATCATTAAAAGTTTGCAATCAAAACAAAAACATTACTGTGATATTTTTTCAATGTATCTCTGATTCGCCTTGATTGAGGAATATGTTTTCAATGTTGCACATGTTCTTCACTCCCCACTAGCCTTCTGTTACTATTGATAAAGAATGTGCCTGTAATTTTCTCTTCGCAATGTTTGCTGAAACATAACCCAGATAAACATTAAAATTATCAGTTGGAACTGAATATTCTAAAATAATTTTGTTATATTTTAATTGTTCTTCATGAAAAATCAGCCTAGATATTTTTATGCATTTAATTACATGATCTAAAATAGTATTATTATCTTTTTCTCTGGTTTTCTAATCCTTCTAATTGTTTTTTTCTTAATACCACTGTTGGTGGGTACAAATGATTAATGTAGGGGGGAACAGGCTTCTTTCAGCTCACTTTTGTTAAAAAGCAGAATTCACATTGCTCTGTTCTCTCTCGAGGATAGTCAGATATAGTATGCATGGTTGTTCTACTGCAATATAACTTTAATTTGGCCTGCAGTCCTTTTGAAGCTAAGGTAAATTAGCTCACAAGATTCAAGAGCCTTATAGAGTTAGACAGTTATTCTTTGTGTATGCATTTTATCTACATATGTGTGTGTGTGTGTTTTTACATATAGTTAGCTATATACAGGGATATACTGCCTGTGAGAGGCCTCTTCACTGCTTAGACTGTGTCTTGCCTGCTGCCCATCAACTGGAGCACAGTGGTATCGGTTGTTTTAAGGAATAATACAAGTGGTTTCTTTGGGAGGAAAACACAGAGAACCAATGCATAGCAAGAGTGCGCTGACCTTCAAGTAGACTTTACTGCTAAATTTAGAGTAGACCCACTGTGCTTCTGCAGCACAGCAAAGCTGCAAAGCTGGTTTCACTGAGTGATTCTGTGGTTTAAAGGTTGACCTCCTCCTGCTCAATTTCTTGTGCGGCAGGTGGCTCACAGGGAGCTGGTTTGCAGCATGCAGCTCTCACAACAGGCAAACATATTAAAGGAGACAGACAGGGTTTTGTTATGGCTGTTAAACAGAAATATACAGAGCATAGATCAATAAAATAAAGGGCAAAAGAGGAAGTGAGGAGGGCAGGAGAGAGCCACGTACAATGGAATATATTACTTCCTTCACTCTGAAATGAAAAGAGGACGTGAATGCTCTGAGTTGATCAGCACACAACGCACCACTGAAGGAAAGCAGGTTGCTGTGGAAAACTATTTTTCTTTACTGATATCACTAAACACTGTTTCTTAAAAAAGAAAAATAAATTCATGTGGAAGATACGATCAAACAACCGTGAAAAAGGAATTACACAGATGGAATATTTTTGTTTTCTTAATGGTTATTTTGTAGAGAGGAAGAACAATAACAAAGTTGCCACAGTTAATCCTTGACTATTTCTTCTGTATTTTCAATTATTGTTTTGTAGCATGCTAGTACAGTTCCTTTCTTCCCTGAAGGATACACTCTACAGGAACAGCCCCTGTACAGTAGTTTGTTCTTATTGTTTCCACTTTTGATCACCCACTGTGTAGAGGTGGCTGAGCCATGGTAAACAGTGACGCCATTCACATGTCTCTTTATACCTTCAAATACCTTTGAAGGTAACTGAGATCTTTGTTTAATAGAAATTGTGAATCTTATTCTAAGTATCATTGCTTTTATATTATTTTCAAGCAGGTCTGTTCATTAGATTAAGCAGCTGCATTCAGTAATAAGAGTTGAGTCATTAACTCTTAAGTTAATGAGATGAATGCTAGTACTTTTTGAGACCTGAATTAAAACTTTTACTCTAATCAGTGTCAGGACTACATGGATCAAAAATACCTGCTGTCTGAAATGGAGCCACAGGCATTGCCTGCAGATGTCAGTATAGTTACTCATAGGTACTGGCAGGTGATACCTATTGGAAGGCATTAAGACCTATTGGTATCAACAGATAATCAATATGCATTGATGCCTGTTGGTGCCAGGTAGACACCACTAGTGTCTTAATCACAGATCACATTGTGAACCTGGAATGAGAAATCAAGATTATTTTTTTACCTGTACATCCAATGTTTGGTGTGTTTATTTCCTTGAAATTGAAAGCTAATAATTTGGGAGTTGGTGCCTTAGGTTAAGATCATGTAGACGTGAAACAGCTGCAAAGCAAGGGCTCTGAATTTTTATTAATGATTGTATGAAAGCACTGTACAGAAACTTGGATGCAGCTCATCAGTAGAAACATCTAGACTCACTTTAAGATGTGCCTGTCTGTCTCTTGATTATAGCCTGCTCTTACAGATTGACAGAGGTAATGATCTGAAATTGTTTCTCATTTCTGAATGCAAAGATCAGTATTGCAAACATCCAAAGCTAGGTGAGCTCAACCCTACCTTCACTATCCTCCCAGCACACAAACTCAGATCCACCCAAGCCCTCTTGTTTGGTCTCAGTTCCTTGCTAGGTATTTGCTGGCTTTTGTACAATTGTTTAGAATCAGCAGCTAAAGGGTGGGAAGGATTCAGCATGTCAGCTGGGTCTATCAGGCAGCATAGTGCTGCATGCAGCCAAATAGATGTTGTCAGACCTGGAGCATTGAGTCTGTGTGTGTATTGGCAGAACTTCACACAGGTTAAGGGTCAGTAAGGCTGTGCAGAGGCACCTGCTTCATCTGGAGGAAGCAAATTTAGGGTTGGCAGACATGATCATTGGGCTGTGCACCTTGCAAAAATGGCTGTCCTATTTTGACAGTGATGTTAGTTTTGCAGTCCCAGTTTATCAGCTTGTAAAATGAATACTGGCTTGGCATCCATCAGAAAGTGTAAACAGATAATCCAGCTACTGGATTTCAGATATGTGAAAGTTGATAATGTAACTTGATAGCAAGCACAAGAGGTTAATGAATATAGTAGTCTCTTGAAAAGGAGAGAGTGTTTTATAAAAAAGTAGACCACTTTTTTTGTGCAGTTACAGCACTTGATGTAGTAAGAAATATCTTCTGTTCTTAACATGTTCCAGAAGTGATCAAATACTGGTACCTGTCAAGTACAGCTTTCTATAAATGAAAAGGTGTGTGTAAGAGTGGGGTCAGTGAGAAAAAAAAACCCAGCGCGTGCTCACATGTGCACATAGGGCGTGTGTACGCACATATGCAGATGCACAAAAGCAAAGCACTCTGATTTCAGAGTCTTTTATGGAATAACTATTTCTCCGAGAATAAAAGGAGGCCATCCTCTTCCCTATGGCGTCTGTGAAGTGGTCAGGTAGAGGGATGAAACTATAACTGCAGAATTGTTAAATTGCATAATAACTATGTAAGAAACTAATTAACTCCTATTTTATAAATTACTTACTCTTTTAGGGTTTGGAGTTTGGTTTTGTTTTATTTTGGTTTGGTTTTTTTTCCAGTTGAAATGAAATGATAGTTTTATCTTCAAAGTGAGGTGGATGGTCTTCATGGGCATAAACCTGATGTCTTGCTTCTTGAAAAACCACAGTGAGACCTCTGCTCTGTCCATTTTCCACTTAATTTCAAGCCTTGACATGAAGGATAATCACTGCTACTGCCATTTCTTTTTTCTCTTTATTTATATAATGGTAGACTAATAACAAATTTATTAGGTCCAGATTAAGATATGGAAAAGCCCTGTTGAAACTTAATGCTAAGTGTCTCTTTCAGAATCATGCTTCTATTAAGGAGAGAGATATTTCCAAGTAAGTGTAAATAGTACACTTTATTTTGGTAACAGAAACCTGGTATTTCTATACTAAAAAATGAGGATATCCTGTGTCAGAAAACAGCAGCACTTGTTAACTTGTTTGTTTAAAAAGAATAAAGCTAACCTGTACTTTGAATATTTGCCCCATACAGCAAAAACCCCCAACAACAAAAACCCCCAAAACTCCAAGCCCCAGCATCAAAAGCCAAACCTAATATCAAAATATACACTTAAGATATCTGCATACCAAATGCATACCAAAAAATTGGGAAAAAGTATGCACAAGTTAATCTTAGAAGATGAAGGGAACCTAAACTAAAAATAACAATTTCTTTTTTATAGAGAATGAAGAGTGATGAAGGTGATCTACAGAAGACTTTTTATGTATACACAAATACCTTCAATGAAAATAAGATCCAAGTAAATATTGCCCTTAGTATCAGTGGTATCAATTTTGGACAGCATTTTAACATTAGGAAGATCTAATATGTCCCTACTATAGAAATATTACAATTTTAATTCGTCAGGCAGGAATTGCACAATGTTTTCAGTAGGTTAATAGTTTTGAAATTAATTGTTTATCATTCAAATACAACTTATTGGTCCCACAATCAATTTTCCTGGATGATGTGAATCATGTTGTGATTTTTTGGGTGTAACAGTTAGTAAAGAAGTTTCATTAGGGGGAAAGAAAACCAGACCAATTAGTTAAAACCTGGTTTTAAAATTTCCAGTAGTTTTAAAAGCATGAATTATGTTAACTGACAGGATGCAAAAAACCATTATTATTGCACAGGGCTCTAACCTTTATTGATAGATTATCTGTATTATTAATTTTATTGTTTTATTTCAGCTGAAAGATACTTTTTTTCTGTTTTTACAGGTGTTTGATTAATAACCAAATTTGGAAGATATCCAGAAATGGCTTCGAAAGGGCTTTAAAATTTACAAAACCTGTAAGTCAATAAAGAAGCCTCTCCCTCAATAGAAAAAAATTGTGACTTTTGGTTGTTAAAAATAAAAATAATCAAAACTATATTATTCAAGTTCAAAAGAATTTATTCACAGCCTGACACATTTATTTTATAGTTACTGAAAATCATGCAATTCAGCAAAATGTAATTGGACTAATGAATCAAAGAGGAATAATTTGGTTCTGTATGTTTTATGCCTAACTGCTTAATTTTGAAAAAGGGCTGCATAAAGTGATCCTTTCTGCTGCTCCTTTCATTGGCTTCTCTTGCAATTTTAATCACTAACCATAACTACTCTTGCTCATGCTTATATTTTGGGGTAATTTTGACACTCCATATCACATTATGCACAAATGACAAAATATTGTTCAACACAACTTTGACATTGAGCAATTTCTGTGTAAAAAGCCCAGATTAATTGGCTCCAATCAACTTAGGTATAAAAGTTTTGAGCATTTCAGGTTCTGCTGAAGACTGCTTTAACGTTAATGTAATTAATGTATTAAATGTGAAAAGCATAAACCTGTAGAAAAGAGTTTAGGTTCATCTTTTTATGACAGAAAGCTTAATATACTTGATAGCAACATGTGCCTATAGACCAAATTAGGGAACGAACTGACTAAAAACAATAAGCAGACAAATTTGATGCTGTTCTGTTGAACAGGGACTCAGTAAAATGTATCCCAGAGCTCTCAAGAATCGAAGACAGAGAATGATATAGAATGATTAAACACAGTATCCAAGAAATTATGGATAACATGAAAGATATAAAGGTTTATATGTACATGCTTGTACTTGAGGGGAAAAAAAAGATACTCTCAGAGCTATGTAATAATTGGGCTAATTTCAACATTTCAGAAAGCAGATTTCCTGAAGCAAATGTTTTAATAGTTGATCTGTAAGTACCTAGGGAATAAGAACAAACTACTGATAGAGCTCAGGTAACATATATCTTGTGACATGTCAGTCCTGCAGGAAAGAGCAGAAGTATTGGATGCTGCTTTAACTTCAAACACTCTCTTTCACATTTTCATCCAGTCTTCTTATAAGCAATCTATGGAAATAAAGTCTAAATGAAGCAAATGACTGATGCTAATTGTCTCATTGGAAAACTTGACTTAGCTGGTAGCCCTCAGTGGTCAGCTGTTAAGGTGGAAGGATGAGTGAAGTTTGTTCTCAGTCCAGCCCCTAGTCAAATCAAAGTGTTAGTCAGAAACCACCAGTAAGATCTATTTCCAAGCCGATGTATTTATGGATGATAGTGCTGTGGGGAAAGAAAAAGTGGATTCTGAATGTAGTTTACTGGAATGCTCATTTACCTCCTTTGCCATCACTGCACTGAGAAAGTAAAAGATTTACAAAGTGGTTATATCCAGACACTATACAGCAATGTAAACTCATTTTATCTCACCTCAGCTCCACTGTGATTTGAATTTACTATATAAACATCAGCTCTGCTTGCTCCTGATAATATACAGAAGCTGGCTGTTTAATGCAGGCCAAATTATGTCCTTTTTGGCTTAATACATCAGAGAACATGCAGATATTCTGTTACATAGTGTTTGGAGAATTAACTAATCCAGGCAAAGGAAATGTGTGGCATAAAGACAACTGGCTGTTCCTGTAACTCATAGTTATTTCAATTTCTGGATATCTGCAGTATACCATGGAAGGTAGAATAGAGACCTATGCTTTCTGTTACAGATTTTCCTGTCACAGTATAGGCTAGACACTAGCTTATGATTAATTTGTTTATTCTCAACGCTCTGAGGAAAACATAGAGCAAAACTGCCCACCAAATGGCCACCACAGATAGTGCTATCAATTAAAAAAAAATAACATTAATGCTGTCACCATCTCTCTGTGTAATCTTGTTCACTTAATGCGCTTGATCTCTGCCAGAAGGGTTAGAAATTGGCTTCGTTCATCCAAGTCCTAATCATTGCACCGAACAGTTTGCAGTTCAGGCTTAGCTATTATATATTAGATTTTAACTTCTTACAGCTGTCACTATTTTTTTTTTTTACAACTTCCAACAGATAACTCTGAAACCCTGTGTTCTGTTATTTAATGCTCTGTAATCTGCCTTTGTTGTGTGTTACAGTGTTCTTCTAAACCATTAGAGTCTTCAGGATCCATGACAATTGGGCTGTTTTCTTGTGGCTAAGAGTTCAGATGGATCAATTTGTAATTCAAATTTTTCTCCAAGGTATATGGTAATCATCTATTTTTTGTCCAATATATATAATATGGATGTCTGATTTAATAAAATATTTGTTCTCATAAATATAGGATTTACAGAATGAAGATATTGTTCAAACTCACATTTTAACTGAAGGAAACTTTAATGTGATGGGATGACTTGTGACTTTTTATAGGTTTTGATAACATGTATAAACACATAGCAAATATATGTCTCAGAAGACCCTAAAGCTTTTTCTAATATTCTGCCACTCATATATATATATATTATTTATTTTGTCTTTTTGTTTGTCTCTTCACTCCTTCTCTTAAGGTTAAAGGAATATTAAATTTAATAATATTGCTGAGTTGGCATCCCTGTTTTTATATTGGTCAACATGCTTCCTTCTTTGTGATGTTGCTCAAATTCAATTGTCTGAGCTGGCTGGGAGCTGGGAGGTGTTTATGGGTTTTCAATTGTCCACAGTCTCAAAGCTGGACTTGGCTCCTATTATAGGCACCCTCTCTAATTTCTCCTTGTAAACTGAGAAGCTTTAAGCACAATCATTGCTTTCTTACCTGAAGTAGTATGGAAAAAAAAAAGTAATTTCAGGGACTTTCTGTAGTTTCAGAGCGTACAGATAGCTCCAGATGTACTCAGGTGTATGGTAACTCAGGCCACAGTACTTTCACTTAAATGCAGACCTCCCTGGCAGACTGCTTTGGAAATTGCTCCTTGCATGATTTGGGACAGTTACTTGAAGCTTGCAGGAATGTGGGATGGACCTCTGTCTTACTGGGGCTGACCCTAAGAGAAGTCTGCTTGCCAGCTGACTGAACAGGTACAGTACTCTAGAACTGGAGGTACCATGTTGGGGGTGCTGGGGTGTTGCTTCATAATTACATGGCTGAAGCTCATCACAGCTGCACTGTTGGAGCTCAACAGCAGTTAAAAGCCAGTTTTTCAGCCTTGTATTTTCACAGTTTAGTTCTAAGCAGAAGCAGGGCTACCAAAGTCAACGCAGAGAAAGCTGGGGCAGCATAAGAACAATCATCTGTATCTAAACAAGGATTCACTGAAGTTTGTTTTATCTTTTACTTAAAAACTTCTAGGGAGGTGGGTTCCTGAACCTTAAATAATACTTTGCAGTCCTTTAAGACTGCTTTTTGTTCTAGTCCCAGGAACTCTGAATAACTATTTTATTGTTTTGGTGATCTTCTACATTTTGAAGGCTAGTATAATATGTTTGTTTAACTCTCTTTTCTCCTGGATTATAAACCCAGTATTTTCTAAAAACAGATGTGTTTTCTATGCTTCCAGTCCCGTTGTTTGATATTCTTCCCTAGAATTTTTGTAATTTATTTATGTAGTACACTAATGTGACCTCAGTCATGCTGAGTAAAGAAGGATTTCTTCATGTCTCATATATAGTATTCCCACTTAAAATTCTTCACAGTACTTTCCATATACACTTTATGTGTACTGGTATGTAACTCTTCCCATCCAGTTGAATCTTTTACTTCAGTAGATTTCTGAAACTTGTCAAGAATATTTTGAATTCCAGATTTAAACTTATGGTTTTCAGTTTAAAAAGTATACTCACATAAGGGCTGGACAAGGAACAGTTCCTGTACAGTCCCTCTCAGTGCATCCTCCTGTTCATAACCACAGACTGTTTACAAACTAGCTTTGCGTTCGTCTTCCATTACAGTTTTCCAGACCCCACTGTTTCCCTTTGGGAAGGGACCACTTGGGCAGCAATGAAACTGAACAATATATATCTGTATCTGTGTTTGCCTCCAAGCTGCTTTTGCGCTGCTGTGTGCAGGGAGGAGTGGCACTGAAGGCACGGCTCCTCCTTGAAGTCTCTGTGCAGCCCAAGGGGAGAAGAAGAAAGGAAGAGCTGCTGCTTCATCTCTTGTTGGAGTCTTGTGCACAGTATTTCTCAGGAAAACCAAAACTTATAGATCTTTCTCTCTTGGATACTTGCAAGGTACCTTGGTGCTACATTTCACAGATGACTGTCGTATAAATGAAAGCTGCCATACAGTACAAAAAGGCAATTTTTGATCCCCTTCCTCTACCTTTTCATAACCCTCCAGAAATAATGGGGCTGCTGTTGCTGCTGACACCTTAAGAAGGGGAAATCATATAGGTGAGAAAGAATCTAAGGAACATCTGCTTTTGGCCTAGCATGGAATTAGGAGGCACTGAAGCAGAAAACACTGACGGTAAACTAAATCTGGAACCCCTGGCTGTATGTCCCAAGACTATATACAACAATGTTATCTGAAGGTTGTGTCAAAAACTATAGCATACCTGTAGCACATAGTCCTTTTGCTTTTTCCTTCTCCACAAGGTCTATTACTTTGATCATTTGACAAGGTTTACTCTTGAAAAGTTCATATTGGCCATCATGTGGTAGTCTCTCATAGATCTTGGAATTCTGACAATCTTCAATCTGTATAAAAAGGTAAAAAAGAGTTTTTTTTTTTTCTTTTAAGATATATTTTTTTGTAAGACAGAAAAGCAACTTGGAAAAACCCCATGAGTATTTCATTCCTATTCATAAGCAGTTTAAATCATATAAAATTTTGGGGATAAATTATTGTTGGTTGAGACGATGCACTTAAAGAACTTACTGTATACAGATGTAATTGGACAAACCTGGCTGCTATCAGAGGATCATTGGAAGAAACCCTTTATATTTAAAAGTCTTTCCATCATTCAAGTGAAACTCCTATCTCTGATCACCTAATTAATCTGTGAAAGAGCTACACCCGTTTTATGCTTAACCTCTTTGTTTGACTGTATATTCTGCTTGTAATAACAAACAGTTAAACTTTGCTCAGAGTACTTAAAATGTATCAGAAAAAAAGTACAAATATTTATAACAGGAATCTGTTTACCAGTACTTAAAAGAACAGATGTTTTTCCCTTTGGAGTTCACTTCTTGGCATGCTGGATTCTTCACTCCTACCTTAGCACAAAAGAGGAGGGAACCCAAGTGAGAAAGCAAAGCAAAGCCCTTTGATGTAGGTAAAAATACAGCCACTGAAGCATAAAGGTAGCGAGTAGCAGAATATGGATTGACTTACTCCTCTCTTACCTAGCCTCCCTTGACACCAAAAGTGAATTTTTGAGATGTGTTAAGTTTTCCAATACATTAAATAAGAGGGAACAACTCAGTAGGTGATGCAGCTCTCATGATTTCTGACACAAAGATAACCCTGCAAAAATATCTTTTAGGGCTGCAAAAAGGAGAGATTCAAGGAGGCTGCCAGATTTCAGAAATTATGATAGAAATTCTGCAATTGATGCTCAGAAGCCAAGTGGTTGACAGCTGTATAAAATAGAATCATAGAATCATAGAATGGTTTGGGTTGGAAGGGACTTTAAGTATCATCTAGTTCCAAGCTCCCTGCCATGGGCAGGTGTGCCTCACATTAGACCATGTCACCCAAGGCTCTGTCCAACCTGGCCTTGAACACTGCCAGGGACAGAGCATTTACTACTTCTTCGGGCAACCTGTTCCAGTTTCTCACAACCCTCATAGTGAGGAATTTCTTCCTAATGTCTATCTAAATCTACTCTAAGTTTAAATCTGTTACCCCTTGTCCTACCACTACAGTCCCTAACGAAGAGTCCCTCCCCAGCATCCTTGTAGGCCCCCTTCAGATACTGGAAGGCTGCTATGAGATATACCCGCAGTCTTCTCTTCTCCAGGCTGAACAACCCCAACTTTCTCAGCCTGTCTTCATACAGGAGATGCTCCAGACCTCTTATCCTCCTCGTGGCCCTCCTCTGGACTTGCTCCAACAGCTCCATGTCCTTTTTATGCTGAGGACACCAGAACTGGACACAATACTCCAAGTGAGGTCTCACAAGAGCAGAGTAGAGGGGCAGGATCACCTCCTTTGACCTGCTGATCATGCTTTTTTTGGTGCAGCCCAGGATATGGTTGGCTTCTGGGCTGCAGGTGCACACTGAGCCGGCTCATGTCAAGCTTCTCATCAACCACCACCCCCAAGTCCTTCTCTGCAGGGCTGCCCTGAATCTCTCCTCCACCCAACCTGTAGCTGTGTCTGGGATTGTGCCGACCCAGGTGTAGGACCTTGCACTTGGCTTGGTTGAACTTCATGAGGCTGGCATTGGCCCACCTCTCAAATGTGTCAAGGTCCCTCTGGATGGCATCCCTTCCCTCCAGCTTATTGACTGAACCACACAACTTAGTGTCATCAGCAAACTTGCTGAGGGCACACTCAATTCCATTGTCCACGTCACCGACAAAGATGTTGAAGAGGATCTGTCCCAACACCAACCCTTGTTGTTTTATGATAGGGGTTTAAGAGATATTTTATGGTTGGTGGTTTGTTTTTTTTTTAAATAATTAAGAAGAAGTTGGTGAAGAGAGGAGATTATGAAAGATCTTTCATGCTTGTAATCGGAATTCTGTTCCAAGAATATTCCTGATATTTCCCAAGAAATGGGAGGTGTGTTTTTCCCATACGATTTTGAATTGAGAGTTTTCTTTAACAGCTGTTAGGATGGAACATGCATGTTGTCGGGAAAACATCTGGCTACATTAGTTAGGCAATTTTGTTGCATTTAACACCTACTGGCAACAGACCTTCTACATGTTCATTTAGGAACATGTCATTGTTGAAAATCAGAGTTGGAAGAGTTACAGAAAGGCATCTTCTGGTGATATAGCCATTTCCCTTGTACAGCAAGAAATTACCTATTAACACCCGAACTGGTCTCTTTATAGGCGACAGAGAAAACCAGGGATTTTTAGGTAATGTCAACTTAGGAACTAGACATTCATTCAACTTATTTTAGATATGTAGTTTAGAGCAGAGTAATGCAGCCACCTAAGTTGCCTGTTTATCTCCTGGTGATTATTTTATATATTTAGATGATTTGCTCAAAGGCAGATGTGTGGTTT
This sequence comes from Nestor notabilis, assembly GCF_000696875.1. NCBI lineage: Eukaryota > Metazoa > Chordata > Aves > Psittaciformes > Psittacidae > Nestor > Nestor notabilis. Next base: position 20,732 of record NW_009937082.1, read on the forward strand.
GTTGATACAAGTTTGGTTAATGAGCCCCTTTCTTCTCCCCACTTTTGGAGGAAGGAGGAAAGGTGAAGGTTGATGGCACCCTCCCCACAAATAACTGGCACGACTGAGTAAGACAATAACTTGAACTTTGAATTATTGCCATACAATTCCCATTGCAGTTTAAGTACAGCTTTGCATCCTCTTCTGCAAGTTTGTTGGTTTTTTTTTTAATTTTCCAACATGTTACTCTGCAGTTTATTAGAAAATTTCAATTTGATCTGTTACACTTTAGTGATGTATCTTGATATCTGTGGTTCATTTTCTGTATTTGTCACCCTGTAAGTCTGTTTATTGCAAGCCTGACAATTTTTTTTTGAGAATTCTGATTTCTACAGGGCATGCATAATTCCACCAAAGTGAGACAAATTGTTTTACTTTGTTTCCACATGTAATCAACAGAACTAGAAATGTATTTTAAAAGCTTTCTAAGTCTTGCTTATAAATAAGATAGAAAGAAAACACTGTTTTATAAAATGTTTTCTTTATATATTTAAAGTCTGATTGTTAGCATTCAAGGGAACAGTGAACAATTACTTGACCCAAAATCCTTTCTTTTCTTTGTCACTTATAAATGTGGTTACAGTATGAAAAAGGATCATCTATTTAACTTTTTGGGGAAAGGGAGGAATGTGTAAAGGGTATCATGGATTTTTTTCCTGTAGCAGTTACATGCTTTTTTATAGACTGACTGTTACTTTTCATTAAGCCATGTCTTTGCAAATGAATACTGAAGGTGAAGCAACTAGCGATAAGATTATAAGCATACACTGTTGTTTTATTCCACAGAAAATATTTTGAATAATGCATTGTACAAAAAATAACAATTTATTTTGAATAATTTTACAAATTATTAAGTAAATAAGGTAAAGTATTCATTCCAACTCATCTATATTTCATCACTGGGAAGAATCTAATCTGATCTTTTTTTAACTTAAATGAAAATTATTCAATAAGAGGAAAGACAAACATTTGAATAAAAGATAAATGTGTCTGTCATGAATGGATTCTGTTTTGTTGCAATTTATCTTTGCAGTTATCTGTACAAGGATAAAATTCACACAGTAGATCAACAGGACTTGCATCTCCAGAACAGCAGTGACACAAAACTATTTACGGAAATGTCTGTCTGCAATAAAGTGTTTGGAAAAACTTATTTTTTTTTTTTTTTTTTAAACCTTGAAATATGGACTGTGTAAATTCAGTCTGTAAATGTAGCCACAGTTGCCATAATTAAATTTTGCCAATGTTATCTTGCTTAAGAATGACACTAACCTAAGTATGGTTCCTACAGTAGAGGTTGTAGACCAAACTTCCTTACCAATGTAGAAACACCAATAAACATAGAAGAAAGCTCCAATATTATATGTCTTGAATCGATTCTTGGAAAACATTCCTGATTTCCATTCATATGAAGGAAGCCTTGGAGCCTTGGGCTACTTTATTCTTGATTTGGGTGCATGATACCCAAATAAATAAGCAAATCCCCTTCCTGTCCCCCATGACATTATCTTCCTCTACCCCCCCCCCCCCCAAAAAAAAATATGTATTGTAGTCTGAATACAGTCAGGTATGTTCATTACAGAACTGAATAATAAAAAGAAATTAAAAATAACGCTACACCAACACAAAGAAATTGCATGTTCAGTAGAAAAAAGTTATATGTTATTCTGTATTTGTAGCTGTTAATCATTGAATATTAACTTTGAAAGCCTTTGAAAAGCATTTTAAATATTGATGATGACTTTGGGGTTGACATCAAAGTCAAAGTAAAGATTTTAATTTTCTGTTGTATATAGAACAATATTATGTACATCTATATATACAGAACATTATGTATATAGAACATGTATATAGAACTAGAACAAAATGAAATATTACTTCCCATTACAAACAGATGTTTGTGTTAGCAAAATGTAGTTATCTGCTGAGAATAGTATTTTAAGGTCATATAATTATCAAAAGAATAGTTAATTATTTCTTGAATGTTTCTGTGTCATTACTTAATAATTATACCATAAAAGTCCTCGTAACAAGATATGCTATAAGACAAACATCGTATTTTCAGTGTATCATTCTTAGAATAATTTTTAGCTTCACTTTCTATAGTTTTAGTACAAATAGTCTTTTTTTCTCAGCTGCGTACACCTCATCATGCATCTGAAATAGAGATGCAGACATTTGTGATGATGACAGTGAAAATATTGAAATAATACTTAAAAACTCATTCAAAGCTCCTTCTACTGTATTTCACCTTTGTCTGTGAATTATAAAGTTTTCTGCCCTGTGTGAGATTTTGGTCATGCTTATAAAAATTTCAAGAATGATGTAAACTCAGAACTATTATCCTTCTTATTCAGGGAGGGGACCTATGCACAAAATGTTGACTGTCTGGACAAGAAGATTGACATAGAGTTAGGAGAGCTAGAGTTCGCATACATGAAATGCCTCATGTAAGCATAATTCTTCTTTGTATGTTCCACGTGACTTCATAATGTAGATATTAAATCTGGGAGGAGAAGGAAGAATTGATTTGTCAAGGATTTAAAAACTTGTTTTCATTTTAACAGGGAAAGAAATTCCAAAATATTATAGTCATCTACAAGGAAAAATAAATGAAAATTTACATTTTTTTTCCTGTCATCTGAAATATGTTTGCTTTTAAAAAGTATATTTATTGTAGCTGTAACTATTTCAACTACTTATTATCTTTTAATTTTATTTATCTTTTTATTTTATCTATTTTTTATCTGTGAAATATACAATAATACTAAATTTTAAATAAGATGTGGGTTTGAAATGAAAATTTTGAAATAACTCATATTGCTGACATTGAAATGTCCTCAAATATGTCGTGATCGTAGAATCATAGAATCATAGAATAGTTA
>NW_009937083.1:0-9461 GCF_000696875.1 Nestor notabilis
CACGGCCCAGCGCGTGCGGTTGAAGTCCTCCTGCCCGTGGCCGTGCTGCAGGGCGAGAGGCGCAAGGCCAGAGGGAACGGGAAGAGGTGCTTATAAAACACCATGGCTTTAATTGCCCTTGTCAAAATGGCTGCGAGCTCGCTCCAGCCAACACTCGCCCTGCACGTGCCTGTCTGGAAGCAGAGGGCAGCCCTCATGGGCTTGCCTTTCGGGGAGCACTGCTCCCCAGGGAGGCGGTGAGCACCCAGCCCATGGAGCAGTGGTGCTGGGAGCCAAGGCAGAGCATGCAGGGACCCTGCGCTACCTGCGGGCCTGCCTCCACCTTGTGCTCCTGAGGCGGCTCCCAGGAAGCAGGATAGATGGTGGCTCGGCACAGACATCGCTGGTACCCACAGCACATGGCTTATGGAATCACCTCCTGCAGCCGGTCTGGGGCAAGGGCTGAGGGCAGGGCAAGGGAGCAGTCACCGGGCTCATCACAGCCATCCAGGCACGGAGCATCCCCCCGGTACCAACCCCTGCACCCCTGAGACCAAGGGAGGATCCCTCCCCACCCCATGCAGGGGGCAGCGCTGACAGGCTCCAGCAGCATTACACGACTCAGAGTGTGAACTGGAAGGAAAGAAGCCTGCAGGGTGATGTGCAGCCCTTGCTCCGTCTCTCCTGGGTCAAAGCTGTTGCCCTGGGTACTTGGGAAGCGCAGACTGTTGTTGCCTGACAGGCTCTGAGCAACATGACTGCACTGGAGTGACCAGGTCCTTGTGAAAGTCCTCCCACGGAAACCCTGGCTGCAACCTTCCACTTCCACTTGGATTCTAATTGCCTCCTTCAGATCCACCCAGAACGCCAAGCAGCGACTGCCCCACTTTGCCAACTGCAAAGCTAAAATTAACTTGTATCTCAGCAATCAATGATCCCAGTTTTTCGAGCAGGAATAAAAAAAATGATAAATGACTTTAAGCCAAAAGCAACAACAAGAAATTGGGCTTAATTCTGGCAGACAAACAGGATCCTGCCCTGGGAACAGCCGATGCACTGAGGAGAGAATGGTGCTGGAGGTAAGAACGTTGTCTTTAATCACTCTCTTGCACTAAAGGCTGCCCCAAAGTGCGTCAGTTCCTCCTCGTGGATGCCTGTCTAAAAATAAAAAGGGAGATAAGATTCTGAACTTAATGTTCTTCCATTTCCCTTTGCATGAAACTTCATCCCTGGAAAGGGAAGGAGTTGAAATCTAGCAATGTCCCTTCGTGCCATATGAAGGGCTCTTTATTTTGGGCTGCTGGCATTAGGAGGGTCAAGGTGGGACAAGACCAGCCCCCGCGTGACCTCCCTGCTCCTCATGCCATGAATGGTGCCCCTCGGTGCAGCTTTGTGCCCATGCCCGTGGGACAGGCCTAGGAGGGACATTGCACAGTGTTCCTGGAAGGAATCCTGCGGGATGATGGGATCAACCCCACTTGTGCTGAGCTGCAGATCCTTCCCCACCTCCTCAGGACCATCACTATGCGCTGCCCTGGCAGGGTGGGACAAAGGGACAACCAGGAGAGACCTGGGGGATGCCTGCAGGGTTCAGCCTGGCTGTAATCTCCCAACTCTAGAGACAAAGGAGAGCTATTCACACTTTAACACCCGCTCTCCCGCCACTCCTGGGACCTGCCTGTCACCATTGTGGTGCTGAGCCTCCAGCCCAGCACCGTCAGCCTCCTGGCTGGTCACTTGGAGGGATGCAGGAGCAGCCAAGGCAGGTCCATGCTGGATGTGGGGAGCTCAGACAAGGATTACGGGCACAGTAACCTGGCTGCTGCCCGGACCTGTGTGCAGCCACAGCTGGAAACGGGGCAGACACCAGCAGGGAGCTGGAATGAGCCCTTCCCTCCTGCCCAACCGCAGGCAGGAGCAGGCAGAGCTCGCCCCGGCTGCGCAGCTCCCATCACCATCACTGAGCTGAGCCGCTGCTGGTGCTGCTTCTAACAGGAGGCTGCTTCCAGGCACTGGGGAGCATCGCATCCCTGTCCCGGCCCCCATCCCTGCCCAGCCACCAGCCAGCCCATGGCAGGGCCCTGCTCTCAGCACTGGCCCAAACAAGGAGCCCCTTTTAGACCCCTCGCTGGGGCTGGTGCAGGCAGGGGCTTGGCCCCGGCTCTGATCCTGTGCTGGAGGTGGAGCTCGGGCACGTTTGGTTAACGCTGGAGCCTCTTTCTCCACCCCAGCCCTGGACTCCCAGTGAGTCCCCTGCTCCCACTTCACCCTGTGCAGCAGCCCCAGCCCCGGCCTCCCCCCTGCAACATTGGCCTGTGCTTAATACTATTTTCATGACTGTTGTAGAGCCGCGCTCTGGGAGTCTCGGGGGATGTTTGTGCATGACATCAGCCTCCCCCTCCTGTAAATCAGGCTCTGGGCCCTGCGCAGCCATGACCCATTCATGACAGGGATAAAATCCAGATGTTCCAGCGCTCCGTGCAGCTGGGTCATTTCCTTTTTTGGCTAAAAACGTGAGGCTCTTGAAGCTGCCTGAAAGAGGAGCCCGGGGGCCCTTTGTACAGAAACCTTGTGTGGTTAATCCCTGCAAACAGCGCTGCAGGAACAAGGGGTTGCGGTGCTCCCGCTGCAGCACGGGCTGAGGCCGCTCACTCACCCTCTGAGGCCGAGCAAAACCGGTCACAGGGCAGCAACAACAAAACTGTTCCTTGAACAAGCCCGGCAGCTGCCAGAGCAGGAGCCTTGGAAGGAGCCAGGAATGTGCCAGTGCCCTCGTTGCCCACCGCGGTGCTGGAGCAGCACCCGCAGGAGCAGAGCCAGGGGACCAAAGCGGGTGCTGGGGGCCGGGGCAGGCAGGCCCAGAGGAAGTTGTGGCATCTGTTAGTAAATGTAAAGGAATCTGTGGAAAATAGTTTCAGATGTTAGGGAATAAACGGCTCCCTGGCTGATAAACGTGAGTAATGAGCATGCACCGCTCCAGGGAAGGCGGCCAGGAGGAGATCACTGTTATCCCGATGGAGATTACAGCAGCTTCCCCACCAAACCTCCTCCTGAGAGCCTACGTGTGTGGACGGGGGAGTCCGTAGCGCAGGGGGCAGGAAGCTTGGCTGCACAGTGGGATGTGATTCCATATCACAGTGATCCAGACCAGCTCCCGCGGCGGTGCAGGATGCTGAGCCTGACCCAACAGCCACGTCCTGCTCAGGCCTGTCCTGCACAACAGCCTGCCTGGACAGACAGGAACCCACAGTGGGAAGAGGGAGCTGCTGTTTCTCTGCCATTACCCACGGGACTGGTACTGATGCTGGATGGTTTGGGGGAGGCATGAGCACTGCGGGGATCACCATCCCCGCTACAGGGTTAGGGGGGAGGACAAGGCTGAGCAGAGCCACATTAGTTCAGGCAAAGCTCTGCCCTGTGCCTGCTGCTTGAGGAACACACGAGAACAAGCATCACTAAAAGGGTTTATTATATAAAGCCATAGGAAATACACAGGAGGCTGAGGTTTAGGACACTTCCTTCTCAAGACTGCTCCAAGCTCCTCAGAATAGCAAACACACAAACTCTGATTTGCCTGCATCAAAGCTTTCAAACAAAGGTTCAACAAGGGTCTGAATACAGAGTTAATAACACTTCAACATGCATAACATTTTAACAGGGTTTTTTTGTTCCTAAGTGAAGCTGGGGGGGGGGCTTGCCCCTTCATCCTGCAGTTGGTTATAAAATGACAGATAATGGTGACAAAAGAGTACAAAAGGGAAAAAAACAAACATGAGAAGATGCTTTCAGGAAAGTACATGGTTGTCTAAGCAGGAAAGCAGGGCCAGCATAAGTGCCCCAGCAAGACAGAAGCAAAAGGGATGCAGGGACAAGGCAGGCAGGAGCATCCCACTGAAGGGAGGGTCTTAAGAGGCCCAGGGGCAGCTCAGCCATGGGGCAAGGATGGCTCGAGCCCTCGTGTGAGTCTGAGATGGCTCAAGGTGTCCCTATTTGCAGTTCGGGCCAGTGCAGGGACTTGGGGGATGCAAAGCCCCTCTTCAAGGGAGCTCAGGTGCCACCTCTGCTTTGGGACACAGCAAGGGACGAGTGTGGCTGAGGGGAGCTGCTGCGCTCTGCCCATCGCAGCGGGGGGACAGAGCCCTGGCAGGAGCAGGCTGTGGACACCCCGAGTGCCCCCCTGGCTGACCCCCACGTTCCCAGATCTTCCCTTCCAGTGCTCCCACTGAGCGCAGCCCCAGCCCCACAAAGGACTGCAGCGTTACCTGTGCTGCTGGCGGGTGGGCTCAGCAAGGCAACCCCCATCCCACGGTTTCCCATGGGAGGGATGGAGCAGGAATAAAGCCCCTGATGCTCTCAGCCTTCAGCACATCCTTCTCCAGAGCCCGGCCAGGCACATCTCAGGGGGCTGCTCCATGCACCAGCGCCAGCTCAGGCTCCAGAGGCAGCCCTGGGAGATCCCGGCACAGATGGGAACGGGGCAGGTAGGTGATGGGGCAGAACACCCTGTACCTGTGAGTGATCCGAGCTCCTCATCCACACCTGAGTGAGAGCACCTCCATGGAGCTGTGCAGAGCAAAGGGGCTGGCCTGCAAACGGTGAAGTGGCTACAGGAATCCGGAGCTGGTTCCCATCTGGCAGGACACACGCTCTTCTGCTGGCCACACTCCAGCCCGGTGTCCCCCAAGCTCTCCCCAGAGCGTGCCCTTCAAGCCCAGGTCACCACAGGCCAGCCACACGTGTGCTGCAAAGCCATCCACGATGCAAGCCAGCCCGGCCAAGCCGCACGGAGCAGGAGCTGCTGCCTTGTATCACACAGAGCAAGGGAAGCACATGGGGAGAAGAGAAAAGTCAGCACTGTGCCAGGAGGAGCAAATACATGCTGCCAGCGTGCAGATCCAGCAGCGCAACACTGAAGCTGCTGCTGCCCTTTGCTCAGCTGGGGCCCTGGGCTCAGCTTGTGCCTGGTCAGACAGGAAGCAAAAGGAAAGAGTAAATAATGGCGGGGGGGGGATCTTGAAGCTCCTTTTTCAACTTTATTTAGCTTTGGCTCTGCACAGAGCCACAGCATAGCGTACTCTAGCCTTCAGGAGGGGCACAGGAACCCCCTGAACACACCGTGGTTCGGGGTCAGCCCCCATCTCCTGTGCCTTGTGCCCTGCCCCTGCAGTGTTGTTGGGGTATCTGGCACAAAGACCCTGAAGAAAGAGAAAGCCCCTGCCCCACGGTGTCCTCGGAGGCTCATAGGTCGCTGCTGCAGTCGCGGCACAGGATCTCATCGTTGTCAGGGATGAAGCCCTTCCCCACCAGCGAGGTGTTGCAGCGGGCACAGTTAAAGCAATTGTGGTGCCAGTGACGGTCCTCAAAGGAGACGTATTTACCACCACCAAAGCCTACAGGAGGGACAGAGAGCAGCGTTAGAGCCCCTGCGGATGAGCTTCCCGCACAGCCGAGCCCTTGCCCGGTCATCTCCGAGTCCAGTCTTCACACGTAGTGTGGCACCCAAACCTCCCCCAGTATCAAACACATCTGAAATACAACTGTCCACTCTTGGAGGGGAGAAGAGGACCTTCCAAGGACAGTGCTAGTGTAATACCAGGAAGAGCTCTCCTGCCACCAGCCCCAGCCCAGGCTCCTGCAGAGGCTCTGTGGGCAGCTTCCTTCCTTCACCAGCAGTGGCTGGACTTCAGGCTGTGACTCCCTTCTCACCGGGACTGCAACAAACTGATAAGGACCAGACGGGAAGCGATGTACCAGGAGCTGCCATGTCCTCAGCCAGAGTCATCCTCTGAGTCACCAGCCTTTGCCTGCCTGCCCAAGCAGTGGGAAAACTGACGTGGAGGAGAAGAGGAAGGAGGACAAACCCTCCCAAGGGTTTCTGCAGAAGAGGACCCTCTGCTTCCCCTGTCGTAGGCAGGTACGACAGGTCAAGACTCCGAGTTGCTGCTCTAGCTATGGCACAGTTAACCACTTTGAAAGATGCAGATGAAGGGACACCCGTGACCATAGGACCACTGCAACAGAGATTCTCTCTCGTGGGGTTCCTCATAAGGTGGCTACAGCTGTTTCTGTGGGGGACATGCCTCAGGGCACTTTGCACTCCCAGCATTTGTCCCTGGGAAGCTTAAAGTGTCTGGAGACACTTGAGCAAGGCTCCACGGTGGAGATGAGTAGGAGCATCGTATGGGCTTGGGTGACACGTGCGCTCAAGAGGGTAGCTTTACCCAGAGAAGTCACCACATGTGTGGACATCCATATGCCCTGAAACAGGGCAGGTAGGTCATGCAGAAGTGCCCTGTCACCAGAGCTGTTCTGCTCACCTGTGATGGGCTTTGTGCAGGCACTGCACTTCTTGGCATAGAGGTTCCCAAAGCACTTGATGCAGTAGGGGTTGTCATCCTGGGAGGTGAACTGCTGGCCAGCCAGGGGGGTCTTGCAGCCCGTGCAGACGAAACACTCCTTGTGCCAAGGCTCATCCCGGTAAGTCACTCCTCCCTTGGTCAGGGTCTGTAGGAAGAGAGCACGCACTGGTGACACACGGGGATGCTGGAGCCTGAACCCTTCTCTGGTTGGGCTCAGGAGTGGAGAACATATCCCTGGATCCCAGAACTCGGGGACTTTGGGCTGTTGGGTCAGACATACCTTTTTGCAACGGGTGCAGCGAGGAGCGAACTTGCTCTCATAGCAGGGCACACAGTAATAATCCTTCTTGTCTGGGATGAAGGACCGTGAGCCGATGGGCTGCTGGCAGCTGCTGCATATGAAGCAGTGCTCATGCCAGGTTTGTCCGTTGTACTCCAGCTTACGGGATCCTGCAGAGAGAGTTCACAGTGACAGGAGGGAGCAGCACTCGCACGCACATGGGCTGTGTACGCTGATGCACACCCAGCTCTCTGCCTGCCTGCCCTGTGGCAGCACAGGACCGCAGGCAGCTGCAGAGGGACACCCTGCCCACCCCACAGCCCCTAGGGAGGGCTGCAGGAACATGCCCCTGGCACTGGCACGCAGGCCAAGGCAAAGAGGCCTGTTGTAACCTAAATCTGAAGATGGTGCCAGAATGGCCAAGCAAAGACACGCCTTTGCCTCAGGCCACCTCCAGAGACGCTCACACACCTTCAGTCATTCCTTCTCTCCTCGTCAGCACACACCAGAAAATGCCCAGGAAACCCTTTATCTCCCCCCCCAGCTCACTTCCCCATGGAAAAGGAGGAACAGACAGAAAGGGCTGCTGTGGTGATCACAGCTTGGCAGAGAAGCAAAGTGCCAAGAGAACAGAAATTCATCTCTCTCCCTTGCTGCCCTAGTGTTGGGACCCCCACAGCCCCAACACTGCTGGGACCAGGAACCAAGTGCAGTGCTTGACTCTGCCCACTCCTACCTGGCATGACTGTCTTCTCGCAGGCAATGCATTTGGAGGAGAACTCGCTGCAGTAGCAGTCATTGCACAGCAGCTCCTCTCCTTGGCAGGTGAAGGGCTCATCAGCCAGGGAGCGGTCACAGCGGAAGCAGCGGAAGCAGTGCTCGTGGTAATGGCGATCCTCATAGTACAGCTCCTGGGGAGCAGAGCTGAGATGAGGAGGGGACACATCACCCAGGGACCACCCTGCCCAGCCACGGGCTCCCACACTCACTCTGCAGTCGTGGCCGATCAGCTCTTTGCACTCATCGCAGGTGTTGGCAAAGTGGGCATCGTAGCAGGGGATGCAGTAGGGGCCGTTGTCCATCTGGATGTACTTGCGGCCATACAAGGACTCCTTGCAGTTGTCACAGTCAAAGCACTCTGTCATGGTGCCAGTCTGAGGGCCTCCTTCACCTGCTAAGAGATCAGCAGAGATGCTGGGTCAGTATCAGCTTACGCTGCCCGAGATGTCCCTGCACAGCCCTGCCAGCTCCAGAGGGCAAGGACCACGAACCCCTGCCCCGAGCCAACAAAGCTGTGTGCACACCAGGACAGGACACAGCCCCGAGCTGCTGTGCCCGCTCCGTGCCTGTGTGCACTTCCAAAACAGCCTGCACACATTCAGGACCTGGGATGAGTCTTGCTTCAGGTTTTAACTCAAGTTCAACACTTGGAGCACTTAAGCACCACTCAGAGAAACCTTGACACGTGAGCATGGAGCTGAGCTTCTCACTGTCTGCCTCCTTGCTGGGAAGCAAAGTGTAAATGAGGACCAAAAAAGACAATTTATGTGCACTGCAAGTTTTTGGTTTGACACTGAAAACAGGACCATGCACACGCTGGGTGGGTGCACATCCACTGTCACATCAGAGCCAGCCACTTTGAGGGAGACCTGTTTACCAAGACCCACACCTAGGCACCAGCATGGCCCTGGACCAACACAGGATTCCTCCCGCCAGCCTGGGAGCTGATGCTCTGCCCGATGGGGCTGTCAGCGGTTCAAATTCTGGAGCTTCTCCAGAACTTTCCAGCAGCTGCTCCAGAGGGAAGTGGGAATCAGGCACCCCACATGGCTGTGCCCAGCTACGTAGCTGCATCCCAGCAAACTGTTTTGCACATGATGCTCCAACTGCAACCACTCTTCAAGGAGAAAGTGCTGGGGACGGTGGGTGGTTCACAAGCAACAGAGATGCTGCGTGCAGATCAGACAGCTCTCATTGCTCCTTGTCTCCCTCCCATACAAGAGGTTTGAGGAACTGTTTCACTTCCTTTGGAGCACTAACTCCAGAACAAAAGTATCTTCCTTCTGTTTGGTTTAGCCTGGTTATTCCTAAATATGGAGTTCTCCACTTGCAAAATCACACCCTGCATTAATACAGGTTGCTGTCAAGTGCGGACAAGCCCGTGGAATTACATGGGAGCAGTCAGCAGCAGAGTGCCACACGCTGCAGTTTTCTTCGTGAACCCACCCACTTCAGAAAGAGCTGTTATGGCTCAATCTACAGTTCAGCATTTAATGGGACACGAAGCTCATGGCCAAGCTCTGCTCTTCCCTGGCCATCTCCCCTAGGCTGGGAGGCAGCCTCCGGCACAGAAGCAAGCCGACCCAGACAGCTCTTGCTCATGGCCGCGAGCTCCCCAGGGCTATTCTTGGTCAAGCCACACAGCTCCCAGCTGTTGTCAAGCCTGGTACGTGCTGATAGGCCTGGTGCTGAATAAATCTAGTGTTCCCACATGGCTACGTGACCAACAGAGGGGGAACAAAGTCCCTTTTCAGACACTCTGGTTACCCAGCTGCTGCTGACCGCCCCGTGCCCTCCAGCGTGGCCGCGAGCTCCCCAGGGCTATTCTTGGTCAAGCCACACAGCTCCCAGCTGTTGTCAAGCCTGGTACGTGCTGATAGGCCTGGTGCTGAATAAATCTAGTGTTCCCACATGGCTACGTGACCAACAGAGGGGGAACAAAGTCCCTTTTCAGACACTCTGGTTACCCAGCTGCTGCTGACCGCCCCGTGCCCTCCAGCGTGGCAGGCTGCTGCGCGTGGCTGCGGCTGCAGGCGCAGCTCCATGGCGTGCCCCTGTGCGCA
>NW_009937084.1:0-20580 GCF_000696875.1 Nestor notabilis
GAGGCTCCCTCGGTGGCTCTCGCCGCTCCGGGCTGAGGCTCCGGGACGCTGAGCTCACCTTGGCAATTCAACATATAGATATAGACATGAACATATAGCCACAGAATTACAAAGTTACGTATTGTGTAGGGTTACATGTTAATGACAAGGATTATAAATACCTATAGGGATTATAAATACCTATAATGCCCTTTTAAAATGAGTATTTAGACATTTTGAACATTGAAATTGACTATTTAAAAGTGTGACTGTTTAGTCTAAAAGTAAGTTTGACTATGACTCTGGAGATCTTTGCATCTTTCCTTATTCTCTATTTTGAGGTTTCTTCAGAGCTAGAGGCATGGGGAAACCTTTGAAAAGGATTTCCAAACCCTATAAAATTTGCCTCATTTCTTTCAAACTTAAACTGGGAGCCTTGTTTTTAAATTCACAGGTAAGCTTCGGAAACAACCTAGTAAAACTTCTTGTGTATGAACTACGTAACACAGAAACTAAACCCCAGTTTGCAAGTAATATGCAGGCTCTTAATACTAGGGGTATTTACTGAGTGGTTACATGAATTCCGTGTGGAATTACAGCATCACACTGGGACAGGCAAGCTCCTGCCCCATGCAGAGGCAGCTTGGCAGGGACACCTCATGAAGAGGTTGCAGTTTAATTGGTCTTTAGCCCAATCTTTTAAAAAACCAATTCTGGGTTGCTATAAGACGAGGAGGCTGTAAACTGCACACACATCTGCTGTGGGGACAGAAACCTTTCAGAGCGGAATACCATAGGCTACTGGGGCGAACAATCATGAGATCAGCCCTCTCCTTATCTGCCCAGAGCCCTGTGTGTTCATAGTTCAGTTGGCATAGTAGAATGCTGACATAGTGAAATGAAGCTTTTGGTGTTGTCCCCATAGAATTGTGTTGTTTTGGTTTCTTTGGTGGTTTCTGTGCAGATTTGATTGACGTGGTTGTTTTCAGCTGACAGATCTAGTTGTACAAATTGTTCAGGTCTTCTTGAAGTAAGAACAGAAGAATGCTCCAAGTGTCACAGCAGCATGATGAGATGAGCTCTAATTCATCTACTCATGATATTTCAAAATATGTTGCTACGTTTTCCTCCAGTTGTTCATTCTGCCCATCTGCTGAATGCTACATTTCTTGCTGGCAGTAGAAAAATCAGCCTCCGTGCCCAGAGGGTGATGTTTTGCTTTTTTCTGAGCTGTTTTTTGCTGACGGTTTTGACTTGTATCCAGACTTGGCACTGGAGCAGCTCAGGAGCATGAACATGATGTGCTGAATGATATCGCAGTTCTGAAAGCTTGCTGATTTCAGAGAGGAAGCCCTACTAGGAAGCCCAACATCTGCTCTCTTGGTTTCATCTTTTTCCTTCCACCAGCCTTTGGGAACAGATCTAACATTAAACAGAAAGAAAATTGCCAGTGTTTTTACCAAAGCAGGATGGGTTTGGTAGCTGGAGAGCACAGAGAGAAACAGAGGGAGGAGGAAGAGGGAGGGTACCAGGCCTGCTGTGGGCAAGTTGTCAAACTAGCCTATTCAGATTACTGATTCTGCAACATGACCCCACTGTTGCCTCCAGCAAGGAGATGGTAACCCAGATCTGGAAGGAGGAATTGTCCAAAGCTCTCAGAGCTATATTTAGCTTTTCTAACAGCAGATCGTTGTAGCTGTTGAATGATTTGTTTGCATTGGCACTTTGGGCTTTGAGGAGATAAACTCTTACCAGTCAGCTGATACATTCTTATTGCCTTGGGAAGAAGGCATTGGACCTCATAGGAGTACACATAGGAGTCCATTTTGGGCAGGGTGCAGTGGATCACAGGAATTCTACTCCTGTGGAAAGAAAACTGTAGAGAGAAAATGGCATGTTTTGGAGGCTGAGGCTTAGTCTGTGTTTCCACACTAGCTAGCACACTGGATGTGTGCCTGAGGATGCTGTGGTCAAGAGCAGGCAGACAGACGACTTCTGCCTGCCATCTGAAGTGCTGGGACACAAACTGCTTTGATTTAGAATGTGTCTAGATGTGTTAGGGTGGATGTGCAAGACTTTGAGAAAACATAGTCTAACTTCTTTGTGCGGAGGCCTGTGAAGTGGCTGATGAGCCCATTCCATGTGGCATGTTTGAGAAACTTGTCAGCAATCTCCACAAAGTGTCGTACATATTCACCATAAGAAGCAATGTGAAAATATGGTGATGAGACCAGACTGAAAAGGAGAGACTGAAAGGAGCACAGATCATACTTCATGTGAGCTGCCAAGGGCCCTGAAACGGCAAAGTGCATGAGCATAGGTTTGGTGGTGAAGCACTCTTACAATGAAAGCTCCCATCTTCTCTTTCAGAACAGCTGAAGAGATTCTTCTGGCTTTGTGTCTGAACCTGAACAAATGACGGTGATAGGCTGACCAAAAAATGAATACCTTTTTGGGTGAGTTTGTTTGTTTTCAGTTAAAATTGTAAATGTTTGGTCACACAACCTGCTTTTCTTATGACATTGCAAATATAAAGGGATTATGATTGTATTTAATCCCACTGAAGTGAATGAGTTTTTAATACTGGGAATTAATGGGACTAGAGTCAGACTTCTAGAGAAATTCAAAGACTAAAATGCTAACAGTGATTGAAAAGATAGTTGGATGAGGCCAATCTTCTGCTGACGGAGAATGTGAGGGACTGAAAGGTATGCAGAGTGCTGATAGAAAGACTAGTCATCAGGGCAATAAAGAAAATATTTGAATACAGCACTTACTGACCATGAATCTGAGCAGTGAAAACATTTAGGTCATGCTAATTTTTCCACGTTTAGATTGGAAATTAGAATTAGAGATGAGTCACGTAGCTATCAAGATCTTGTATTTATTAGCAAAATTATTTATGTATTTGAAATGCCTTTAAAATACATAGTTAAGGAAAATGCTTTCTTTGGGGGCAAAACTGTCTTAGGACATTCATAGAATGCCTGCCGTCTCTAATTTCCTTTTCTGAAATCGGGAACTATACAGTTGCAACAAGATAATCAAAGGTGAAGGAATGCATGGGTTGGGGTGGATTAGGAACTTCTTAACATGGCTCTGCTACTGAGAAAGGGTAAGGGTGCAGATCCACATCAGCTTAAGTTCATTGGTTCTGGGGCATGCCCTCCCACCCATATATTCCTTACCTTGTTCTTTGTGCCAGCAGTGATACTCAGGAAGCCGATTCATCTAAAATTTCTTGTGTCAAAAAAAAAAAAAAAAAGAGCTTACGAGGTGATGGAGATGCTTCCTTATTAGTATGCAGGTATGTGATGAGCAAACTTGTTTCCTCAAAACACTGCTGTTACCTCTGAAACTACAGTCTGATGAGACAGTGGAGCTTCTGACTGTTTCCTTGGATCCAGACTGAGTCTCTTGTTATGTGAGTTACTGATCCAGTGTGAACTTGCTCTGCTGGTACAAATTTCTTGACCAGTTTCCACTGGCAGGCTTCAGGCTAGATAAGATGCCACCTCTGTTTCCCCACATTGCATGAAGCTGGTCCAAAAAGCCTAAAACTTACAAACTCTTCCATGTGTCAGTTTGCCAGAATGTAGACTTGTCCTGGTGGGTAATGACAGAGGGCACAGAGCTGGTGCTAAGTTATCATGGAAGAAAGGCACGTACTGCCATTCACATGGCAGAAAGCCTCTTCCTCTGCTGGCTGTCAGCAGAGCCTTCTGTTGAAGATGCAGCATTTACCAGCAGCAGGAGCTTCTCTGCTGGCTGTGGCTGCACAGCCACTGCTACTTGGGTTGCTCAGGGGCTTTTCATGGCAGGCTGCAAATACCAGATTTCTGGCTTGGTTGTAGCCTGGTGGAAATGCAGCATTAGGCAATGGCTACACAATCACTGCAAAACAAATGTTGCAATCAAGAGATGCCTCTCTGTTGTAAAAGAGCTGTCTGCATGGCTCAAAATGATTAAAGATGCCTGCTCTTAACTTGCGGGTATTCACACTGCCCACAGACCTGTGCTGGGGAGGAGGGACTGTGTTGGAGGATTTATATTTGTGTCTGTAACATTGCAGGAAGCACATACAAAACTTCCTGATCCTTATATTCCTGCCTTGGTGCTTAGGTACCTTCAAGACTTGATATAATTTCAGGGTGAAAAGGTTTCCTTAGATTTTGCTGTCTTTGATGCTGGACTGAGAGCAATGCTTCTGTGCTTGACCTGCATCTTTCCATGTGATTTTCAGCGTTGGGAAGGGTTGGTGGATACTGAAAATTCCTGGTTTAGAATGGCAAGTTACTGGGATGAGATGGAAACCTGCAGAAGTGTCTGGGTTTGGTTTTGGGCTGAAGCAGATAGACTGGAACCAGTGGGTATTTATAATAAGCTAAAAAGAACTATTCTCGGAAAGTAAGAGACAAATAACAAGGTGTAGAGTTAAAGAAAACAAGTGATATGAGAATATGAGAAATGCGAGTTGAAATTGTACATATGGAAGGTATATGAAATAGCATTACTTAACATACTGCCAGTAAGTTAGTGTAGAGAATTCGAATGTACATATAACGAGGAAAAATGAGTGAAGTAGTAGCAATTCTCTTGTTAGTCAAAAAGGGGAGCAGCAATCTGTATATATATTCAAAGAGCATTAATCTATTCAATATGCCTCCTGGGTACTCTTACAGCTCTTACAAGCTGCAAGAAAGTGTATCTGGCTTCAGAAGAGGATGCTTGTGCTTTTCAGATGATCTTGCTGAGACGAATAAACAAATAGGGCTGGGAGTATGGAAATGATAGATTGCTAGAGTCTTTTTGGAATTTAAACAGTGTATTACTCAGTATGGAAAGAATGTCTGAGAATTGATGGAACCCAGCAGACTTACTGTAAAGACTGGATGATGAAAGAATGATAATGTGTAAGAACTGAAGCTGAAAAGACACACCAGTTAAAAGTGAGGCTGGAAATGCAACAGGATTGTGTCTTGTTGTCCAAGTTGCTTGAAATTCTGAAGCATAAGCTTCTTAACTCTTGCTGGAAGAAGACATGCTAAAGATTACCAGCCTGAAGGTATTAGGGTATGCAAGGCATTAGGAATGGTAATTACCATGACCTCATGCATAAATAATCATTCAATGACACGGCTGATTTCTGGAGCCTTAACGGTGCAGTGTCAGTATAGAGAATACAAGAAAATTTCTTGAAGCAGGAAATGCCTTCAATCTAAGAACCTATAAAAGAAGGAGGCTTTGAAAAAGCAAAAAAGCAGACATTATCACGTTCCATAAAAAGGTAGTGAAGTTGAGCAACAGATGCTGAATAAGGACATGTAGGTGGGTTTTCAGATCTGGCCAGTGTGAAATGCTAATGGTAAGCTCCTAAACAGGGCAGGCCAGGTGTTTGATGATACTGGAAAATATCAGCTCCCACTAGATCATGTGGGATCTGTGGGAGCTGAATTTTCATGTCAGCTGATTTCTAATTAGATTCTGAAATATGAACATGAAATGTTAATTTTAGACATACTTGTGTTTGAAAAGTGGGACTTTATCCATACAATTACTTAAAATTTCTGTTTCGTTATCTTGTTTATTACTCTGTTGTCTGAAATCTCACAATTTTCTGGTTAGCATCAATTCTGGCAGTGCTTCCAAAGCTAAATGCAAACTGAACAACATCTCTATGGTGTAAGAAGTGTAATAACTGGTAACTCACTGTGCAGTTTGACAATAATTATTCATAGCTTTAGCATTTGCAACTTGATAGCCTATTTTAACAATGTTGTTAAAAAGGTTCTCAAATAAACAATTCTATGGCTAAGAAGTCATAATGAATTTACATCATGTGTGATAAGGACGTTTAATTTTTAATTTAAATGTAACTCCAGTTGGAGTACCTCTGAAATCATTAATGGAGAGACAAGGAAAAGTCATGAATGCTATTAATTATGAGCAGGAGACTATTTATAGTCTCCAGTGCCCACTGTCACAGAAGACTTGCTTTAGAAAAATTAAAAAAAAAGAAAAAAGAGTTTTTAAGAATGGGTCCTTGGTGCAGGTTTCAACACACAGAGATGCTTTTAAAGGGACAGCGCATATCCAGTTAAGACAAGAATTTAATGAAACACTTTAACACTTGGTTAAAATATATAGGTTTTGCTTTTTGTTATACAAATTTTCTCACTTACATAGGATGCAGTTTATGGAAGTGTTAAACAAAGTATTGTTGAGTACAACAGAAGTTTACATGCTGCACTAAAATTTTTCATCCATTCTCACTTAACATTTAAGTGTGTTTTTGAGGGTAGTACTCAGCTAGAAATGGATTATCCAATAGTGTGGGTTTGTTTTTGTCTTTTAAACAGAAGACAAAGTATGCATAAACACATTCTCACACTATCCTGTGAGCAGCTGCAATTAGGTGAAGTTAGTTAGATGTAGAATTATGTAATTTAGGCCAAATCTTGTAATAATAATTTCAGAATATGTTTCTATAACCTTTGCTATCTTTTGACTCTTTAGTTATTACTGAGAGGGCACCAAGAGGGCTGGTGACTATTCTGTTCAATTCATTTTGTTTCAGAGCTCAAACCATTAATGTGTGCATAACATTGTACATGAATTCCCCTGAGCTTTCTTGCAGGATAGTAAGCTTTTCAAACGGCTTACATTGTACTATTGTTTTATAGGAGCCGTTTGTTTTTTTTTTTTCCTGGGGACACTATTTTGTATGTTAAGATGTAACTTCTTTATAGGTTGCATTGTTCATTGAATTTTCCAACTAGTGTCCACATCAGCTGAAGCCTGTGAGAATTCTCTGTGAATTACGTCATGTTGAACTGCAGCAGTTATGAAGGTGCTGTATCAGAAAATACCAAACACTTTTCCCAAGTATACATCTGCAATTGCATTTATTTTAGAACTTGAAATTGAGGTTTTCTTAGAGCTTTTTTCTAATCTGTATTTTTCAATCTCCACTCTTTTTATTTGAGGATCAATAATATATATTGTGCCCAGGGGGTACATTTGTTTGTGCTACAGAACATCTTGTGAACCGTCATTTCCAAGCTCCTGGATGGCAAAGCCAAGCTGAGTTTCTGTAGTTTTCTTTTTAAATGTCACTGACTTAATTTCAGGTTTGGGGGGTTTTAGGGGTTTGGGGGTTTTTTGTTTGTTTGTTTGTTTGTTTGTTCGTTCATTTTTTTAGGCTTGGATTTTTGTCTTTTTTTTTTTTTTTTTTTGGTATATATTTTTTCCTGGTATCTTGATAACTACTTTTCTCTTTGGAAGTGTCTCTTCATTCATTTAATATTTCAGTATAACTTAGAGTTTTCAACATAGCACTTGGAGGGCTATACTCCTCTTACTCCTTCCAGAGAGAAATCCTGTAATATGATTTGGGATATTAGAAGGCAGGCTGTTGAAATAAGTGACTGGAAGGGCTGGATGGCTTTGCATATGATCAGTACCTTATGAGTGACTCCAAAAATTATTACATCTGATCATTGCTTTGGCTCCTGCTGGCTTGATGGGCACTGGGTCAGAGTCTGCATAAAGGAGCAGCATGAAGTCTCTGCACACCTTCAGGACATGACAAGATTACCACTGTAACTGTCAAGTAGATCATGGGCAGTTGGATAGTCCTCATAGTTCTCAGTATCCAAGTGACAGCTGAAAGACATTGAGGTGAGGAAGACTTAGATTTGATTGCATGTAAGCCTTCTACTCCAGAATAACTGATGCATCTGAAGGAAGAACAGAGGAGTCCCTGAAGGGGCCCATCAGCAATAAGGGCCCTAGTATTTCTGCAGTCCAGTTTAGATTAATCACACCAACTAGTTCCCAAAGCAGATACTGCGTTCAGATGTCTCAGTTTTCTCTTCAGATTTACATCATGGTCGTACAAGCGGACTTTGTCCTCCATGGTCTTCTCAGGTGGAGATTTCTATTTGATTTCCAGAAACTGTTCCTCTGGGCTGGACGTGACATTTGTGAGCCCATTAGCTCATTTTACCCTTATTCAGGGATTGTATATTTCTTTTCATCCCATTATGTTCATAGTTATACCAAAATCTTCATCCTGCACGTCACTGGGGCAGCAGTAGGTCAGAGGCAACCTCCAGGTAGCTGACAGCAGCAGAGGGAGTTCCAGCTCCCTTTAGAAAAACACGGAAGTCCTCGTCCTTCTTCTTCGATAGTGCTTCAACTACACTGGGTGTCATATATAACACAAAAACTCTTTAAATGATATTTGAAGACAGTTACTACTAAATCATTCACTGCAATAATTTAATCAGTTTCTAAAGTCATGACTTCTGAGGTCAATAACAGATAATTCATTCATTTCAGAAGTACTACATCCATTTTGCTGCTATTTAGCTTGCAGAAGTGAAAAAGCTAAATCAGTGTTCAGATATATAACTGCAGAGTGTTAACTGGGATTCTAACCAGGATCTTTTGTTTTATCTTATATTAGTAATTGATTACAGGGAAAAATTTATAGCATTCTTGACTCCAATCCAAATTCTTCTTGATTAGAGATGGCCATATGATTTGGCACAATTGGGAAAGAAGGTGAAGAGGGGTAAGTGATGAAGGTGGGAAACCCTGACAGCTGATCTGCTGCTGACAGGCTTTTGTTCTCTCAGATCTGTTTTTAGGTCCTGTTCCCTACTCTTTGCATAGTCCTATTCTGCCCTAGGAGGGCAGAAACCTTTAACAGCGGGTGAAGTGGGAATGAATGTGGTGGCAGTGAGAAGTTCTTGCAGTATTAATAAAAAACTAAACTAATTTTTGTACTGAAAATAGTAAAAAAGTCAATACACTAACCCTAAATTTTATATCCTTTCCACCCTGGATAACGGATCCTTTTGGGGAAATATCTTAACCTTGAATCCTGCTTAATTTAAACTGAGCCATATTAAACTTTTCTAAAATACCACTCATGACACTGGATTTTGCTGGAGGATGGGGGAAGAGTGAGTTGCCTCATCTGAAGATAGGTTCTTAGTACAAATTGCTCTTTGAGTGAGGTGAGTGGAGCTGAACAGATCCCCCTTTAAAAGTAAGTCTAGTTATCAATATCCTGTAGACTACTTCCTTAGCCTGAGAGGACTCTTGTATTCTTTCCTTCCACACTGAAATCATAATAGCAGTCTAATACCTGGTATAGAACTCAGTTAATTACCAGAAGCTGGAAAACCACTTCTCTGTATAACCAGAGTTACTGCTGAAATAGCTGATATACTTTCTTTCCTCTAGCGTCTGAACTTGAATGCGTAAGGTATTCAATGACAGCAGACTGACTCTGGAGTTCACTCCAGTGTTTGATTCAGTCAGGTCTTGGACAATAGTGTAGAAAAAGTTTAATCTTTAATTTTTAAATTGAGTTTGTGTTTGTAAGGCTGAAAAACACAATTAAATTATTGCATTCAGGCTTCTCCAGTAAAGTGCTTTCTAATATCTAAGCATCATATTTGCTATATTTATAATATTTATCTATTTCTGAATTTGAAAGCCCCAATAGTTCTATTCTTTGTAAGTTCAGAAATTATTAGCAATACTATAATGGCATTTTGCCTTTTTCTTTACTTTAAATAGCAGCAATTGATAAGAAAACATGAAAAATCATAAGACCAAAAATGATTCTGTTACTAATCAGCAACATTTCAATTTAGGGTGATGTTTGATCTCTATGACATGTTATTGATGGAGGCTGTTATAATAGAAATAATAAGAGAAACTAAGATATATGGTAATTTTACACAGTGACATTTTCAAAGAATATTTGGAAAACTATGTTGAAGCACAAACAATTAACTCTGAGCTAAATTTATGTGGAAATGTGGTAAAACTATATTAATAGATTCATAATTTAGAAGAATTTTTATTCTTGTAGCAATGGTAAAAATACAGCCAATTTCATGTTCCTGTTTGGCAAGTTTTTGACCTCAGTATTTTAATCAGATGTAAACTGATTCTGTAATCTTGCATCAGAAACAGTTTTCTTTTGAACATGTGTTGCAGTGTAACAACCCAAGAGCATGTGAAAAGGGTGCAAGGTAAGCAACAAATTTATTCCATGGAATAGTCATAGAATAACCTGAATAATTAGCCAGATAGAAAATTTAGTATTGATTTGAGCAGGTCTGGCTTTGGACATACGTAGACAGCTGCCTGGCGCAGAAAAATCACAGCTTTAAGTTGGGGAAATGGATTTTGCTGTAGGACTGACTTGGATTGGCTCAACAGTGGTAGAAGGATAGGTCCTTTTAGGTTTGCATGGCAAACTTTTGGTAGCAGGGGGCTACAGGGGTGGCTTCTGTGAAAGCTGCTGGAAGCTTCCCCCGTGTCCAGTGGAGCCAATGCCAGCTGGCTCCAGGACAGACCCACCGCTGGCCAAGGCTGAACCCATCAGTGATGGTGGTAGCACCTCTGGTATAACATCGTTAAGAAGGAGAAAAACCTGCACAACAGCAATTGCAGTGGGAGAGAGTGAGAATGTGTGATAGAAGCAGCTCTGCAGACACCAAGGCCAATGCAGAAGAAGGGGAGCAGGTGCTCCAGGCACCAGAACAGATTCCCCTGCAGCCCTTGGTGCAGGACATACTGAGCCAGGCTGTGCCCTGCAGCCCATGGAGGTCCATGGTGGAGCAGATCTTCACCTGCAGCCTGGGGAGGACCCAGTGCTGGAGCAGGGAGATGCCTAACGGAGGCTGTGACCTGAGGAGTCCTCCTCTGAGGAGGAAGGAGTGGCAGAGACAAGGTGTGATGAACTGACCACAACTCCCGTTTTCCATCCCCCTGCACTGCTGTGGGGGAGGAGGTATTGAAAATCAGGAGTGAAGTCTAGCCCAGGAAGAAGGGAGGAATGGTGTGGAAGGTGTTTTAAGGTTTATCTTTTACTTCTTATTATCCAGCTCTGATTTGATTGGTGATAAATTAAACTAATTTCCCCAAGTCAAGTCTGTTTTGCCCATGGCAATATCTGGTGAGTGATCTCTCCCTGTCTTTATCTCAACCCACAGCCTTTTGTTATTTTTTTCTCTCCCCTGTCCAGCTGAGGAAAGCAGTGATAGAGCAGCTTTGGTGGGCACCTGGCATCCAGCCAGGGTCATCCCACCACAGTCCTCTGAGCACACTCCTACTGCTAGCCCTGGATACCAAAAATAAATAACCTTTTTGGTCCTAAAATCAGGCAGTCCACATGCCACCATCACTAAGATGTGCATCCTCCTGCAATAGTCCACTCTCCTGGAGGCAGGCTACAGAGAGAAGGGTCCCTGAAGCAGGAATATTCACTCATTTTCTTCTGCTCTTCTAAGAATCCCAGAGAAAAAAATGCTTCACAGACTAGCTTATTGATTGATTTTGGACCTACCCACCACACACTGACTCAGAGAAGTTACAAACTGGGAAACAACCTTTTTTCAAAACAAACTGCATATGCTACCTCTCTATTTTTATAGTCAGATCATGCGTTCTAGTAAGGACCTGAAAAAAATGCCCGTTCTTTACAATTGTTGAATCTTAAGGAAACTCTTCCTTTATACTACACAGAAAAGGTACCAAGAATAAGTAACATATGATTTGACAGTAGAAAAATACTGGTATCTATGAGTGAGAAGCCCATCTGCAATGACTTAGGACAGGGATTTTAAGCCTGGATCTGTTTTGTTGCAGATCTGTTTTTATAGCTAAGCTTGCACAGAGAACTTGTTCCAGTAGATCATTCTATCTGTTAATGCCTCTAGTCGTGTTCTGTTGTACAAGTCTTCGCAATTCAAAATTGCTGCCTTTTTTTTTTTTTGTAGGTGAGAAATAAACTCACATCAAAGCTCTTCTTTCATCTATTTTGACTCTCAAAGATGAGTCAGAGGACACCGACACATATACTTAAATCAGATCCACTGCTGTGAATGTGTTTGGACCATCCATTACAGATAAAGACTCCATAAAGGAGGCTGACAAACTAGCCAGGCATCTGATTAGGCACAGAATAATTTCAATGGCTAATCAAACGAATGAATCCTTACTTGATTACATTTCAGTTTTGTATCAGCTAATCATGAAACCAGAAAATACACTAATGGATGCTGGTTTCTTACAGCACCTGTTCACAGGTACAATTGCTGTAATTTGGGAAGAAGAAGGGAGGGGGCAGCACTAATTTCCTAATCAAGAGCTGAAACAAGTAGCAAGCTCTAATGTTCTTAATGCAACAGGTCGTTTTTCTCTAGCTAGCAGAAAACCAGAACTTTTCCAGGACTTAGAGTGGAGATAAGTTGGCAGTGTGAGGCTGGGATAACTCCCCCACATCTCACAGTGTACATTTTTTACATGTATATGTTGTTCCTCATGTGGTGAAAAGGGAACTTAGGACATTGTTAAGAAAAAGACCTCTCCCACCCCTCAGGTGTCTTTCCATACTCACTGCTCAGCGGATATGAGCAGGGGTGAGAAATGTCCCTGCAGAGAAACAGAACAAGTCTGTAGTCTGTGTTTGCACATGTCCATGTTCTTTTGGTGCTGGTGTCCTGGTGTCTCAGGAGCTTTGGTCTCAGATATAAATATCTCAAGTTATCATATGGGAGAGATACTTCTGAATGCTGTCACCAAGGTCTCTGACTTAAGATACAATGAAAATCCTTAGGAACCATTTGCAGTGCTTGGAGGAAATACCATTGCACTGTATGATAGTACAGAAAGCAGCAGTTCCTGACTCAGACAGCCTCCTGTGTAAAACTATGTATGTTTTCTTTTCATATGAAAGGATAACAAAGAGGAAATACCGGAGGAAGAAAAGGAGATTAAGAATATTGTGTTCTGCTGTTAATATAGCCTGGTTTTTGTTGTATGCAGGTAAGAGTTTTGATACTGAGTTATGAACAAGATCTGACATCTACTTTCACAATGAATCCAACAAAGCAAAACAGTTCTTAAAGTTTTTATTTGCTACACTGCCTCTGCTAAAAGATCCTGTGAGAAACAGACTGAAATAAAAGCTGGGCCCTGATTCCTGAAAAGTTGGTTCTGCCTTTACAGGAAGCTAGCCTGCTGCTTCTATGTGGCCTCACAATTTCACTAGTGGGCTACTGTGCATTAGGCTGAAACTATTGCTAACAGAGTGCAGTACTTACAGGAATGGCTTTAAAACATCTGCCAATCAATACTGTCCAGTTCTTTGAAGAACTCTTAGTTTAATGCTACTTACCTTCAGAGTAAGTGTCTCCGAACTGCCTCTAAGTAGAGAAAATAGAGAGACCAAGGGCAGCTGGATTAGCAGTATTAAGCCACGGTCAATCTACTGCATGCGTTTTAATAGCTTCTGCAAAAGTGGAGCACTAGAGTCTCTGCTGTTTGAATCAGTATAGATCCATTGGAATTGCCAGAACTGTGCTGATTTATACAAGCTGAGGACTGTCCCCAAGACTTCCAGGAACAGCTGTTTTAAATGGTTCAGTTTGATCTGTCTTTTGAAATACTAAGACACCAGGTAGATTGCATTTAAATTATCAGTGCTGATCAATATATGAGATATATCATAAATCTTTCCTAAACACTATTCAGCTGAATTTCCCTTATTGACTTAGAATACATTCATCCTGAATCTTCTTTAACTTTTCATACAATAAAGTCTTTGAAAAGGTAAACATAGATAAACACTTCACTAAAAAGGTATTGTGTTACTGTTTGTCATATTATTGCTTATGTGAAATCTGTGTCTAAAAATAAATAATTAAAAAAAAAACACCAAAAAAATAAAACCGAACACACACACACACACCCCAAAATCCCCAAACCAACACCTTCTGAAGTGCCTAAAGTTATTTGAGAGTAAAAACTGAGTTGCTAAAATCACATTTGGTATTGAGTTTAGCATTTTCTTCCTACCTCTGGGCTTTAAAGAAGGGAGTGGAAAGCCCATCCTGCAGAGAACTGAACACTTTCTCACTTTCAGAGGTGTTAAAAGATTCCCTGGTACCTCAGAACAGATGCTTGGTGTTTCTCAGGGTCTCTACGTTGCATAAACACAATAGTTGTGTTCACCATCATAACCAGATTTTTTTATTTGTGACATGAGATAGAGGTTAAGAAAATACGGTCAATTTTTACTAAAAAACCAGTAACATTTTGAGGAATTTCAGAGGTCTAGGAAGGAAAATGTTTCTTTCCATGCTGCCAAACTCATAGTCTTCCCTTCACATTCCTGGCCTACTTATTCCTTTGTGTTGTTTTTTGCCTCTTTTCTTGCCTGCACACGAGGGCACTATCTTCTTTGCCATGCAGATTACTGCTTCTTTCAGTCATGTATCCTGAGTACCATACTTCTTCATTGCTCTTCTCCCTGTCCTTTTATCTCTGTATGTCTCTTACCATGATGCTCTAACCGTTGTGATAGCACAAATAATTTAATTTCTTCCAGAACTCCCTCATCCTTCATCAATACCTGGAATATTTTCCCAGACATGATTTTTGGGTAATTTCCATCACTCAGTTTCAATTAATCTTCTCCATATTTATTTTTTTCATGAGGAACTGAAGAATAATTTCTGAGCTTATTTTCTTAGAGATTCTTGAAAAAGCAGAGGAAGGAAAGGAATAAGGCAACCGATAAATATTAGTTGACTTTGTTTGCCTTCTCTCCCCTTCATCTTCTTGTACATTACCAGAGAAACAGGAAGAAATGGGAGAAGAGGATGATTGCTATTTACAAATTCAAAATGATATAATGTCCATGAGCACCCTCAGTTGCATACTTGCTCCATGCAGAGAAAATAGCCCACTGGCATGCTGACTGAATAATTTCTTTTACACAGTACCTAGGAAATGGTGGTCATGGACCAGAAGCCCATGTGCTAGCTGATCTGTTAACAAAAGAAGTTCAGAAGATGGTCACCACTACCAGAGCTTACATCCAAGGTATAAGGCAGGAGACAACAGATGGAGATGGACAGATGGTGAAGTGCAAAGAAACTACTAAACAGTTGATAAGCATGAAGGCAAATAGTGTCAGCATACCAGCTGCCTAACATTTGTCCATTAGCAATGTCAAGCCAAAAAAAAAGAATGGTTTTGAAGGATAATAGGATAGCTCTGTGGATGGTTGGGGAAAAACCATCCCAAGTGGGGATGGCAGCACAGAACAGACTATCTAGAAACCCTGCTAATGGACAGTGGAGTAGGAGCTGTCGTTTCCAGTGAGAGGTAGGCTATGAAGGGCATGAAAATGAGAACAAGTAACTTACATTTAATGTGACCAAGGATGGGACCTGTGAAGAGACAAAAAAGAGAGGGTTATCATGGTCACTGCAAGAAACATAAAGACTTATTGTGTAGATGCAAATGAGCTAAACCTTACACTTAAAAGATCTCCCCTTCTCCCCCCCAAAATTGAGATAGTTGCTGAATTGCTGTGTGATTCTTAGCATGTTATTAGAGAGAAAAGGTAGTTTCATAGTTCCTGTATAGAAAGAATCAGCAAGGTTTAACATGTCCATTGTATGGTCCCATTTTCAATGTTTGAGTGACAGACAAAAAACATTACAAGGGTCAAGACAAGAAGTACCAGGGTCACATCTAGTGGAGTTAGGAGGCTAACAGCAACATTTTAGTCATCCTTATGGTAACACAAAACCTAAACATTTGTAAAGAGATATCTGGGAGAAAGGCCAAGATACTGTTTTGTGCTGGTATGGGCAAGTACAAACTGGAGAGGTGGATATCTGTGCTATGTGAATGGCAGTCCATATAAAGAGATCATTTGACTTTTGCTCATGGATATAATTTCACAGGGAGAGGAAAAAGGGACCAAGGCTGGGTGTTACAGAAACTCTTTGAAGAAGCTGGAGTCCCAAGAAGAGCAACCCTTTAAAGCATACACTGAGTGAAGACAGTGATGGATGTTGGTGGAGGGCAAGATTTTAAGAAATGTGGTAATTTACATTGTAGTTGGCTATGAAATCAGGAAACTCCCTTGGTGGTTAAATGACTCCAAGGGAGAACTTGGCCTTACACAGGTGGGTTGGTTTTCATTGGGTTTTTTTAATTCTCTGTGGTATTTTTCTTTTTTTATGAGAGATTGCATAGTGGTTAGTCCTTTTAACTGCAGCTGCTCACCCTACTCAGAAGTGTTTTGAGAGTGGAATAGATTAGGATTTAAACACAGGTGATAGCAGCTTTGCTTGGAATGAGCAGAAATGTAATATTTATAACAAAAGCATATTGGCCTTTGGGTGGATAAGTGTTTCATAAAATTCAGTGCAGCATAATGTGAAGTAATGTAGCCAATTCCTAAAAGAATAAGCATGAAGATTGCCATCTAAATAGGAACACAACATGGAATTCATATTAAGAAAAGAACCTTGAAGGGGCTGCAGATAATAGAGTAAACCATTAGCACTATTTCCCGGTAACAATAACAAAAATGAAGAAGAGCAAACAAGTTTCTGAAATATAGCTCTGGCACCGTGGTGTATAAAGCTGCAGAAATTATTCTGGCATACTACTAGTCTCATTAGAAAACAGCTCAGTTTTAGACACTTCATTACAGGAAGACATTGAAAAGGTGCAACAGGGGGCAATCCAAGATGATTTAGTAACCAAGACATGATTTATGAAGAAAGCTTGGACATATTTTTCCTCTGTAGCTAAGGAAAAGGAGATTAAGGGAGAAGTCTTATGCAAGTATGCAAGATCCTGGATCAAAGCTAAAATACAGTTGTTATGGGTATGAGAAAACTTAAACCAAGAGATCTTGGTTTACTGTTGGAGATGTTGTTTTTCAACAGCAGGAGACAGAACTTTATGTAAATGATGGAAATGGGAATAACTTTCTATCAGCTTACATGAGAAATGTTTGAGGAACTGATTATAAATGTGTATAGAAGGGATTATTAAAATTTTTTGCCTTAAAGGAATATATCATGAACGAAGTATTAGTTCTTGAATTTGCTACATACTGAAGAAACCCCCATACAACAGACAGATGCAAACAGATCTCTGTGAGCTGAGCACTTAAAATTGAAATTTCCCACAAGCAGAGATTTGCTCTCAGTTACCAAAAAAAAAAAAAAGTTGGCCTGCTCTCAAAGGAGACAATAATATATCTAATCTAAAAAAAAAAAAAAAATCAGGTTCTAAATTCATTACAGCTATAAGTTTTCCCAGTATAAGCACCTGGATTTCCTCTTTTAAAAATAAATCAGGTTGGAACTTTTCTTTTGAGTTCAAATAGGGAAAATTGTCCAGAATACAGAACCTGAAGACCAGAATAGATTTACATATACATGGCACTTCTGATCATGTAGATATCATTTCTTCAGTTTAGTCCCTCAGATAACAGTGCATGGGAAGGCTTGTATAAATACGTTCAGCTGACTAGAGGTATTAGATTTTGCTTGTTCCCAGATCTGCAGTTTTCTCTGATTACATTCTCTATTGATTTACAGTAAGCGTGAGCATCCGCAACAAGAAGGGGAGGGAGTCTGTATGCATGGGCACCTTTTCCATAGAGTAATGCAGCTCCAGCCATACTGCTGTTCTACTTCTTCCCCTGGCCCAGCTCTGAGGTTTTTTTCCTAATTAAGTGAAACTGGCGGTGAACAGAGGAACGTGGTCTGAAAAGATGTAGGAGAGTGGTAGACTTAGTGATGTGTACCACCTCAGAGTTTCTGGTGGAAACAGAACAGTCAGACTTCCCTATATTCCTTCAGCAAATGGGGCGGTTGCCTCTCCTACCTTCTGGCTAAACATACATCTGAATAAATGCAGCAACGTACTAGTGACATATAGATCCTACCATAAGTGATGATGTAAAAGCCAGTCGATTGAATAAATGTTAGGAGAAATGATATAAGAACATTTTGAGTAAAATGTGTAACAGAGACTGAAAATCTTTTAAAGGATGGATTTTGGCAGAAGAACATTAAGATATTCTAGATCTTAGTTTAATGAGCTGGTATCAAAGTTCTGCACACTCATGGTTTGCATCCATTAAAGTAAATTTAGGGTGAATGTAAGAAAATCAAAAGTATTTCTCTGTAGTGATTTCATGTGAGAGGAGCCCACACTGATTTTGTTAACTCTTGCTGATGTGATGTAAGGTATTTACTTCAACGGGACAGAAAAGCTTCATGAATAAAGGTCTGCAAGATTTATCCCAACAGACTTCCTTAAATGCTTTCAAGCTTTTCCTCTCAAGTTGGTGAAAGTTTTGTTTGAATTACTGACTGCATTATTTAGTCTGTGGATTTAGAAGCAGCTAAAGAAACAGATTTTAGCACTTGTATCAGAATTATGGTGAAATGTGCATTTACTGTTCAGCCCCTAGACATTAAAACATTGGACTGTGCTGTATGCAGCCAGTATTTCACACAGGTAGTTGTGGTGACAGTGAATTTGCAGGGGAATGCTTGGAATGCCTGCATATAAGCCTTCACTGTCTCATAGACTTGGAACCTGTTGCCATTTATTTTATTAGCAATCGAGTAGACAATTTTTTCAGAAAACAGGATCAGGGTTATTAAAGATTAAAAGTGGTATTAAGATGCCCTATTAAAAAAAAATCAAAGTTGCAATCTCTGTTTATGAAAGAAAAATGTTGGGTGGGTCTTTGCAGCTTTATGTCTATTTTCTTGTCTGGTGGTCTGATTTGGATAGTAACATCTGCAGAGCAGGAACAGATCAGCTACCAGGAGGGAACTCTAATCACATCCACAAAGGTGTGACTTTAAATGAAGCCACCGGTGTTTGTAGCATATATTGTAATTCATGAAAGGACCACCATAAATACTTATTAAAAAAAAAAACAACAACAAACCAACAAACATAAGCCCCCTTTACTACTGTTGGTAGCTGTGGAGACTAAAATGTTTTGCAGATGCCTACTTGGTAGTGAAATACAGTATTCCAGCATTTGGCTTCCACTTAGCCCTGAAGGGCTGCCTTACTATCTTCTCTTCTTTGTTGATGCTGCCAAGAATTGGACCATTTACTCTGATATTTTTCTTTGTTGAAGTGGTTGTATTTCCCAACCAAGTGCTGCCAACAAGCAGACAAGTTAGGCTTCTGCTATTAGTGAAGCTGTTTTACCTCCTTGGCAGGCATTCTGTCTGGAGCTAGCTCCAAAGAGCAAGTCGCACATCCTCTGTGTGTGTGTGATGCCAAAGATCTACCAGTGAATCAGGCACTGCCTGCTGTACCTGAGGCTTACATGGACTAGGCTGCTGCTGCTTGCTTTCCCTTTGGGACTGGGATCTTGACATGGACTTTCAGTTCTCAGCACTGATGCAAAGTCTTTGTGATGCTAGGTGAGTTGAGTGAGCCTTTCAATGTGAATATCTATGAAATACGCCTAGTGACAACTACTTAAATGTTTTTTCCTAAGTACACTTTGCTCATAAATTTATATATATATAAAAAACTCTGGGTTTTTTGGGTTTTGGTTGTGTTTTTTTGTTGGTTTTTGGTTTTTTTTTCCCCAAAATAGCTGTGAAATGCCATGTACTCTTATCATTACGATATTTTTATATTCTCCATGTCCTTTAGCACTTTTATGCAGGATATGGACTGCTTAATGAAATGTGAAATATACACTAAAACTATTTTTTCCTGTACACTGAGATAATAAGATGTTACATTACTCACAGGTCCAATTTTAAATTTAAATATAACTTCATTTAATTTTACTTTGCAATCAGGTAAATTAATGAGAGAGAATCAAAACAATATGCTGTAATTACATTTGGAAATTATTCCTTCTGTCCTTCAAGAGTGTTCTTTCTGTTTAAGATATTGAAATTTGATGTCTAAATATAAAGTGCGGTAACATCTGGTACTAATTGCTGGTTTAAATAATATAGACAGATCTTCAGGCATTTCATGCTTTTGAAAGGAGGTTTTTAGTAGGATGTTCTGAGTCAAAGGTTATAAAAAATTCCATGCCAGTAAAAATAGCTAATATTCCACTTGTGTTCTAGATATAAATGATCTTTTACATTAAAAATTTTGTGGACTGAAGTATAGATGTTAACCACTGTCCATCATATTTGAAAAATCATGGCAGTCAGGTGAAGTTCCTGATTACTGGAAAAAGGGAAGTATAACCCCCGTTTTCAAGAAGGGGAAGGTGGAAGACCTGGGGAACTACAGACCAGTCAGTCTCACCTCTGTGTATGGCAAAATCTTGGAGCAGATTCTCCTGGAAAGAATGCTGAGGCACATGAAAAACAGCGAGGTGGTTGGTGACAGCCAGCATGGTTTCACTAAGGGGAAATCCTGCCTGACCAATTTGGTGGCCTTCTATGATGGGGCTACGAAACTCATGGACAGCAGCGGAGCAGTTGACGTCATCTACCTGGACTTGTGCAAAGCATTCGACAGTGTCCCACACGACATCCTTGTCTCTAAATTGGAGAGACATCAATTTGATGAATGGAGGACCACTTGGTGCATAAGGAACTGGCTGGATGGCCGCACGCAAAGAGTTGTGGTCAACGGCTCAATGTCCATGTGGAGACCAGTAACAAGTGGTGTCCCTCAGGCGTCAGTGTTGAGACTGATCTTGTTCAACATCTTTGTCAGTGACATGGACAGTGGGATTGATGC
>NW_009937084.1:20718-39818 GCF_000696875.1 Nestor notabilis
TACACCTGGGTCAGCACAACCCCAGGCACAGCTACAGGCTGGGTGAAGAGATTGAGAGCAGCCCTGTGGAGAAGGACTTGGGGGCTGCTGGTTGATGAGAACTGAACATGATTCAGGAGTGTGCTCTCGCAGCCCAGAAAGCCAACTGGATGGTTGCGTATGTGCAAAGCACATGTGAAGTGTTACTGGTTATGTGCCCAGTGCAGTGTCTCACACAGGCTTGCCATTCTCAGTTGGCCAGGTTCCTCAAATATCACAGTCAAGATGAAAGGAAACTTCCACTGACACCCATTTTGCGTGGATCTTGTCAGGGCACTGAGGCCACTCATAGGCCTTAATAGCCTGTCTCTCCTGGGATGTCACCCCTGGCCCTGGCCCTGGCCCCTGGACCCATCAGCTCCATTTAAGCTCAGTCCTTACCTGTGCTAGGGTTCAAGTGTGTCTGTTTCTAGTCCTACCTTCTGGATGGACCTTGGACCCACACTGTAGGCAGCGTGTCTCATGGATGGATGCCTCAGATGTATATTATAGCTACTTTACAGCCTTGTCTTTGGCCCTTTGAACCTTGAACTTACACAGTCATGTCTCCAGTCCTGTCTCTGGCCCTGACTCCTCTCATCCCTGACTGGTCCCTGGATGGACCCTGGACCTGATTTATTGCTTGCCTTGTTTGGAGTGGTTGATGGACGCTGTTACCAGCTCCTGGCTCTGACACCGTGGTTAGAACCTGTAGGACTGTGTCCCTGTGGGACAGTTGTAGAAAGTAGTGTACCACTGATAACTGAACTACTTATGACTGTGAGAACAGCAATCTTCAACAGCAGGAAGTATTCATCCAACTCTTTCTCTTGTTAGCTACCAGTGGTAGTTGATGCTAATGAAAGAATGTAGTAAATAGTTGACAATAAGGTGGTACTACATTCTGCAGGCTTGTGATCAGTGATAACTTCCTCTGCCAGCAGACACTAATTTTGTCCATCTCTCCTCTCCCACTCCAGGAATCTATATAATAAATTTTTTTAAATGAAGGTCCACAGCTTTATTTAATTCTAGGAAGTAGCATCTTTGGTTGTTTCAGTGTGACACCTACTGCTTTCATGTGACATTCCCTAGATCTTACACTGGAGGAAACATGCAACAACCATTCCCTTCTCAGCTCAAACTGGTCCATTTGTCTCCTCAACTTGTCTGGAGCAGCACCTAGTGGGTCTGACTCTTTTCTTTCCCACTAGATTTATGCTGCCTAATCATACTTACTGCAAAGGTGCTTCAGATTTTGGTTTTAATCCAGAAAAGAATTTAAGCACATGCAAAACTCCAAAAATGTTAGAAACTCCCCCAAATTAGAGAACTCTCAAATTGAGTTAATCCCATCTATACAACAGCTTTCTCTCTTTTCAGTATGGGAAGGCTTGCCTGAAAATTGGGTTTCTGATTTGCTGTGAAGGGATTGAATTTTGTGATATTTCTGACCTTTCCAAGGCATGAGTAAGCTTGCTTCTAATCTGTTCAGCCACCTGTATAAAAGAGCTACAAATTCAACCTCATAGAGTCCACAAATGATTCATTGTCCCCGTCAGTAACGTTTATTAGTATTCTTGAAAGAATCTCCACCCTCCCGATCCCACTGACCTCAGGCCACCTTCATGCAAGCCTACACTTCATTTGTTGTCAGAAATTCTGAGAATAAATCTAAGCAAAACAAGTTATCACCTGGTCTTTTGCTGGTCTGTTCCATGGTGTTTCCACTTAGGCACAGGGCTGAATTTCAAAACTAGAGGGAATTATGAAATGCAGTAGTAGTGCCTCATGCACCAAAAAGTCATAAAGTGATCAAAGGGAGAAAATACTTCAGCCCTGGTAGAGAAATAAATGCACTGATCAGATGCTACATGCACTTTGGCTCATTGGCTTTAGACACTGAGATTTTCCACTACTATGGAAAACTCTTCCAAGCCTGTCTGGCAGAAACCCAGATCAAGTATAATTCTTCTTTTCATAGCCAAAATGCACCATCTGACATCTACACATTGGACATTCAAGAGAGAAACTCGTACTATCCAGCATGAAAATACTGACAAGAGGTATCAGTTGTGATAAAAAAGAATAGCTTGGCATCCCACACCGTGGAGGGGAATACCTTCAGCTTTCCAAGAGCAAATCACTCTCTTAGAAACTAGCCAACCATCCCTAATTAATTCCTGTGCTGTCCTGATAGCTACATGATCACTCTGAATCATGCAAGAGGAAGAGACATAAATCATCTATGCCTGCAGTCAAGCATCTGCAGTCAAACGAACTAGATCTGCTAACAGCTTTTAGTGAAGCCTTGCGCTGGTAAGGAACAGTCAGATCAAGTACAGTGGACCTGCCTTCATGCTTTAGTTTAGAAGTAGAGACAAGTCTCAGCTATTTATGGGATCTTTTTCTATGTTTTACCACATTTAAGTAGGAGCAAAGTAAGGGAGGATATACGTCTGAGATGAAAGCTTCAGCTTTGAACTCAGGGGTAGCTTAACAGATCAAAAGCTTTTTTAGCCTTGGCCCCAGAACACTGAAACACCAAGGACACCAGCGTTTTGAAGGTTGGATTTTTTAAAGAGATCAACCTGTGGCCAATCCATGAAAAGTCTGACCAATTGAGTGTCCTTTTCTTTTGTTAGGGTTGATGAAACTTTTCTGAGACAATCTATCATGAATGAGGCTTGTAGTTTTAAAATGGCCAAGCAGCAAATTTGTTCCCTCACCAAGTCTTAGACATATATGAGAATTCTTGTTAGACAACTGCAGGTGTGCTGAATTTGAAATATATACATGTATAAATATATAAACATATATGAATATATCTGTTCTTAAATAAATCCTTTGTGAAGGGCTTGACTGGAAAACCCTTAAGGAAACATGTTATCCTTTCCTGTTGCCTGGAGGAAGGGCTTGCAGTTTATTACGGATTTGTAATGACACCTGCAGTTCCACCAGGTGTAGTGGCATTGGTGCTGATTGTTAAGAAATCTCTATCGGAATCTATAATTGTGCTGAACTTTAATACAAGAGCAGATAAACTACAGCTACACAAGGAAAGAGCTTGTGAGAGAACAAGAAGAATTCGTGTGTCTTCCATAGCCACTGTTACCACCAGGCTAAGCACCTTAGGAGGACTGCAGTTCTAGTGAGGATCATTTTTATCTCCAGGCTTCAGAGTAGAACTTGGATCAGGTTCTACATCAGAAGAGTTAGGAAAAACCCCTTCTTTTGCTTCCACTCATCATTTGATAAGACACTAAAAAGTGTATGATAAGTGTTAAATTTCCCCTTAAAATGTAGAAGAATTCTAGTCAGGAGCAGGACCGATTGATATGAAGGTAAGTACTCTGTTCCAGTAACATGGGCCATTTCTCTGCTGCGGTCATCTGAATTCAGATGTGATGTCTCCTTTTTAGGAGATACGAAATCATCTTTCTGCCTTGCTAAATTTCATGAGGAATCTGGTAAAATATATATATTTACCTTATCCCATTTTTTCTAGTAATATAAAAGAATACTTTGGGGGGAAAAAAAAAGAATAAAAAATAAATTATAGGTAGGAATTAATAGCAAAAGAAAAAAAAGCCAAAACCCGAAAAAACAAACCCACATCAGTTTTTAACTACTCAGCCACCTGTTCCTATGTTTATTTTTAATGCATTTTAGTTTGAAATCTAATTGTTTAGACAGTGATATTCCTGTGATTATTATTAGTTATCCAACAATCATTCACAACCTGTTTTATTTTTAATGCTTTCTGTATTATGCTCTGCTGATAGTATATTGTTTCAATTGTGCTTTTTCTACTTCTGCACATGGAATATAGATTATTGTTTTGCTTCATTGGATCCTAGGAAGGTCTGTCTTTTATGATTGCTGAAAATCGGTATACAGAGTAGAAAATAGCACTGCATATTTCAAAAGAGTAATTTCAGTCACTGGGGCTGTGGTAATGAATGTTGGTACTTTGAATGCTCTGATAAAGATAACATCACTGTTTCAGGATACACAAATCATCACACATTCCTGTATAGGGGCAGGAAGGAAGCAGACACTGTTTTTCTCTTCTTTTTTGTTTGTTTGAGAAAATAAGTAGAATCCTGATCTTAAGGGTCATATTGGTTTAGATCACTAAAACCTTGACATCAAAGTAAAAATTAAATGCTTAAACCCTAAACTGAATGCTAAACTGAAATGCTAAGCTGAAATTTAAGCTCATGCATAACTTGAGTGCATAAATGTTCTCTTAGATTGGTGACTTTGTGAATTAATTTAGAAGCCAATTGGAGATGCTTAAATTTATACTTAGTTGTCCATTTTCTTCTTGCTTGAGCTTTCTGTGCTATTATTCTAGTTCTTTGAATGACCCACTCTAATTTTCTTGATATCCAAGCCTCTATGAATACCTAGACATAATTGAAGGAGTTATTTCAGCATATTTTAAGGTTCATTCTTTCAACAGTCATTTAAGCCCCAGTGTGACTTTTAGCAAATGCTTCCATCTCGTTGAACTCAGTGGAACTTAAAGCACACAATTAAGTTAAGCGGTGATGGTTAATGTTTTCTTACGCTGGGGATTTAGGTTGTGGGTACGTCTTCTGGAAGTAACTTTTGTCTTTTTCTATTCATAGTGCCTGGTGGCATATCACTTCCTCAGCTCTATTTACCACTATCCATCAGGTGTGCATTTCTTTATCTAGTGTAAGGCCAAGGCACCCATATTTGTTAAGCAGTTTAAATGCTGACTGATTCGCTTACTTTGATTGAAATGAAGGTGGTAGAGCTTTTTAAAGTGTGTAAGTGTACCTACTGGTAATGAGAAATTGGTTTATGTTGGCCAAATTAGAAGCTTATGAATAGTTTTCTTCCATATTGTTAAACCATATTTCAACAACAGAAAGAATGTCATTGCTTGACAATCTCATGCATGTTCAAGCAGGAGGCTCAGAAGGTGACTACCTTGGACAAAGATGGTGAGCAATGTTGGTGCAGCCTGGGATCAATACTGCCTGCACAGCTACACGTGGAAGGCAACGTAAGATCATAACTGCAGAGTGTTCTGCTTTGCAAAGAGTAATGAAATGCTTTAATATTGACTAATCAAGACAGTGATTTTGGAAGTGAAAATGAATCTGTATTTTGTACTTCCATGAGGCTGAGGGGCTGATGGGTGCCAGATTTCTGTCTGGTTGATTTCCGGAGGGCTGTGCAAGGTGCAGGAATGAGATGTGGTTTTTGCAAGCTTCCCTACAAACCGAAGACATGTTTTG
This sequence comes from Nestor notabilis, assembly GCF_000696875.1. Lineage (NCBI taxonomy): Eukaryota > Metazoa > Chordata > Aves > Psittaciformes > Psittacidae > Nestor > Nestor notabilis. The sequence goes on from NW_009937084.1 coordinate 26,013, forward strand.
CTCTTAGGATTTCAATATAATTAAGATTTGAGCAGTTTCTTGCCCTGAGGAGGTTTATTCAGCTCCTTTGAGTAGATAAAGATTTAAATACTGCTTTTCATGTTATTCCCTGTATTTGACCTTCCACAACTTGTGTTCCAAAGAAATGTCTTTCAAAATACATCTTTCAAGTGTAGTAATGTTTGTATCAAATTCAGCTGCAGCTTCTGTTGCCCTGGAGGCTAAGTGAAATGTGGGTCAAGTCTGACATCAAGTGGTCAGACACACTCCATTCCCAATGGGACTGTTAACATAGTGCTGCTCCTGGAACCTCCCCCTTTTTCTCTCCATGTATTTGTTGGGTTTTTTTTTTTTACTCCCTCTCCTCCCCCCACCTGGTACACACATGAAGAATCATATCAGTCTTGCTTTAGATACTGCAGCTGCTGAATCTGTCAACAGAATGATGGGATCATGTAAATAAAGTCTTCTTGACATGGCAGTGTACATAAGACCATTACTCACTCTGCTTAGTTTCCCCAATATATTCTAACAAGATCCATGTCTTTTTAAAAACACTCCTAGCTCTTGAGACCCAAGTCCTCCATCTATGCAGATTTTGAGACTTACTTATCAATAACTGCAAGAGCACTTACCTGCTTGTTGTTAAAACACATTGCAAACACTAATTCCATTAATTCTCATTGTTCCATTCTGAAGGAACTTAATAAAATTACTAATTCCATGATATAGGAGAGGAAGTTGGAAGAGACACTAGAGAGAATTTAAATCTTTGACCTAAGACCTTAAATTTTCCTAGGTGCCTGTTTCCTGTCTCAGGTCCAGTCCTCTGGCATACTGAGATGCCACCTTCATGCTTTTGTGGTATTTGTACTCATATTGGCTCAGGAGCAGTTCAGGAAGACAAGGTTAATGTTCAGTTCTTCCTTCATGCTCCCTTTCTCTAAGGTAAGGAATTATCCTTCAGTGGCCACAGGGACACTTTTCATCTCAGTGATCAGCAGACTTACTTTGGGTTTGTTCAAACAACAACAAATGATGGGTCATAAGTTGCACAATATAAACTTTTTATCTGCAGAATTGATTCCTTTTTCACTGTAACATAAGTGAGGTTCTATACACTCTGCATAAAACAAAGAGTACAAAGATCATCATTTCTGCACACCTTATAAGTGAGTCAGCAATGCAAATACAAACTTTCAATTTCTCCCATAAATGCCACAGCTAGATAAGACATCATGTTTGTGCCTCTGGGCCTCTCAACTCCCTATTAACAAATGGACACCATTGTTTAAATTCATCTCAGAGGTGAAGTCATTCACTTCACTGTCTTTCCTTCTAGTGCAGAAATGGCCTTTTATTCTGGAGCAGTATTTTCACAGGGACCTTAAGCTGGCATAAACAAGTAGTTATGCCAAAATATACAGCCCTTCCCCTGGTTCATTATGGCTGTTTTTGCAGCTCCACAGTGAATTGGATTGGGGAATTCTTAGAGGGAAAAAAAAAACCAAAACAAAACAAAACCAAAACATAAACAAAAAATCCCCACCAATATTTCTGAACATTTAATTCAGTGATCCATTGTAATTTAATTCAGAATTTAATTCAGTGCTTAATGGCGGTTTTATCCTCTGTGAGCAGAACTCCCTGCTTGATCTGTGTTTCTTATGATTAAAGTAGGTTTTGTGTGAGGTGACCGGTCACTGTTCATGTGTCCAGTATGTTACCTGTCTGTCATCTGTCTGGGAAGCCCAGATCACTGAGGAGAATGGGTACGTGGTGTCTCTGGTTTAAAAATCCTACAGCCCGCTTACCTGGGAATGGTTCAGAAATAAAGTGAACTACATGATCAAGCTCTGTGTTTAAAAAACAGTGCTTTAACTTTTTGTTTTAAGAGGCTCTATTTTACTTGGATATGTTTCAGTTGCCATCAATCTAATTTTGAGTTCATTATCTTTAGTCTTCTATAATTTGATTGCCTAGAAAAAAATGTGGTGAATCCACTAAATGTTAAATGCAGGCTTGTACATATATTTTCATAGACGTCTCCTACTAAAAAATAATTACTACAATAATTATTACAATTTAGAATTGTTTCTGTTAACATAGTGTGTGATTTGTACTAAGTCATTCTATCACTGAAGTCTCAAATTATGCTATGACTAGTCCCAGTACATACACATGGGAAACATACAACAGTAAGATGGAAGCCTTTGCACCAAGAAGCTGGCATTTTAAAAGAGATGGAAAGAATACAAGATTCAAGCAAATGACCACAGAAGATAGATAGAGTTAAAAATATCTCCTTAAACATATTTTCAGCTCACTTTCCAAGTTATAAGCCACAGGAGGCATGAAATGTCATGGCCGCAAATTCAGTTCCGGGTAAAAGTAAGTTCAGAGTAAGCATCCTTTCTTTTACAACTCTATTATGGCCATCTCTTTCTAATAAAATACTTCTACTGTGTCATGCAGTAGGCATTTTAACCAGATACAGAATTTTTGTATTGAGTAAAGCTTAGCCATTGCAGAAAATGTACTGAATAGCATTGCGGAACATTTTAAAAGGACATTTTTGCAAGGCACCTATTGGTGCTAGACTCATAGGTACACTAAGATTCACCATAGAAAATAAACTAGGTAGCCAAATGGCAGAGCTATGGCAAGCTACATCTTATGAGCTTTGAAAGGAATTTTGGCCAGAGTTCACAGTTGTAGAGTTTATTGCAGCTCATATAAAATGTACGGTAATTTTAGACAAATCTGGGCATTTTTATACTGAACAGACTATTCAGCATAAGTGTGTGCATTTTTAGCAAAACAAATCATTCTCTTGTTTAAAAACAAAAACAAAACACTACATATGTTGCAGAACTATATTTGCCATTCTTTATTTTAAAGTCATACACAAATGGTTTGTTCTGCTCTGATTAGCTTATTCGTTAATGTTGGATATGAAAGGCAGTTTTGGGGCATTGTCTGTCAACTTAGTGGAAAATAGGACAGTGAGTCCCTTCAATAGTCTTTGTTCATTAAACCATATCTCTGCAGATGTTCAGTGTTTTAATATTTCTTTAGCTGTTTTGAAGCATTCTCATTTTTTCAGTTAATGAGAAATGTGTGACTTTGTATACTGTTCACAGAGTCATTTATTAAAGATGCAAAAGGATTTGTCTTGTTACTCAAAGACTGACACCTTTCCTCTGAATAAATTATACCTCTAAGTGCTAACACGCATTTACAAGCCCTCTAAGAGTAAAATGAGTGAGTTTAAATGATCTACAGAAATTTTTGCTCTCAGGAGACCTCTGTGAGCATCTTCTTGCAAACGAAGAAATTATTAGTCCCATGGAGAATTCAGCTGTAGCCAGCTGTGATTTTTTTTTGTGTAGAAGGATTCATATGCAGGTTCCCACTGCCAGCTTTTAGCTTAAATTACACTAGGTGTTTACCAAAGTTTGTATACCCTGTGTCTGCAGACAACTAATCAAAGGGCAGGTCATGTTTCTTGGTTTAAACCTCTGATACCTCTAAGTCAGAACTGCTAGGTCAGTGGCAAACTGCATCCTGTTGTAAATGAAAAGCTTTTTCTTAGTTGTGAAGTCAACAGTTCTGACTGACATAGTGCTCTCATCACTAGCAGAAATTTTATATGTATTTAGAAATTAAAGCAAAGACAGTTGTACATAATTGAAATGCACTTTGGAGTAATGGGCCTGGCTGGGAATGACAAATGAGAGCTCCCATTGATTAGCTAGGGAAATGTACTTTGTCTGCTTCTCTTTCATGAGCTTTCTGTTGAATTGATCAACAAGGTGCTAGTGCTACTCCTTAAGACTAATTTCTTCTTCAAATCATGCACATCGTTAGTCAACAGGATGGATGGAAAGATGGTGAGGTAGTTGTTTGTGCTTCTAAATAGATATTCATTATGCAAGTAACTATGTTTTGTTAGGTTTCTTGATCTCCTTCTAACTCCAGTTTGTGTTTTTTACTTTAGCAACTTCCAGTTTAGTTAGAAATTTACATATGTACAGGTACTGCTGTTCTTTCTGGATAATGTAATGTGCAAATGTGTATGAAATTCAGAAGTCCATTTTCATCAGGCTTACCTATTAGACCCAGTCTTATCTTGAAAGTACAGATAATAACCAATAAGAAAGAGAAAAAGAACCAACCAACCCTACCTTTGAAATATGTAGAGTTAGCTGTTTACAAAAGGAAAGGTCATGATTTATTTTGCTGCTTACTATCATGTGTTGTCTGTACTTACCTATAACAATGTATTGCAGTGAAAATTAAGATAACGCTACAATGTGTAAAAATATTAGTTGGTAGTAATATAAGTGGCTACTGGTACAACATTCTCTTTATGGAAACATAAAACAGAAGACAGACATAGGTTGATAGTACAAAAGAAAGTGACAGTTGCAGTAGTTCAGTATATTAAAAATGATAGCATATCAGATATGGCAATTACACTAGCCATCAATCTTCAATAGTTTGTGAAGAATACTGATAAAATGCAGTGAAGCTTTGCAAGATTTGTGATCACAGAGTGTAAAATATAACAGATGCTACAATATTTAGGTGCCTGCTGGCATTTGCTTTTACCCTACGCAGCTCATTTCAGTTATATGAAAATTTTATGTGCTCTGTAACCTCACTGAAAGAGAAACATATTTATAAAGAAACCACAATGGAACAGAACATTTTCAATACATACACTACTTGATCTTTTTAATAAGATAAAAAAGAGAGTAAATGGCCAGTTAGATTAAATTACTATCAGTTTATTGCTAAATGACTATTAATACAGAAGCTTTGATACATGTGATGCCTTCTAATCTGGACTCTGCCAGATATGTATCACTCGGAACTGTTTGGAGAGTCTATGCAGCCATCGTTCAGCACATGTTTAAAGTCTTATGGGAGTGATCACTGGAAGTCAAAACTAATGAAATGAGACAGGAAAAGAAAGTTCTTGTGGTTTGCTATTCCTTTCAGCTGGGGAGCATGATGGACAGCTTTCTTTGTGAAATGTGAATTTCACATAATAGCTGCCAAGGCTGCTGCAGTCTCAAGCGAGTCTGAAGTTTACTGGAGGACTGTAAAATCGGGGCCTAGATATACTTGCTAATTAATACTGTCTTTTGGAAGGCTGCCCAGAAGCACCTCTTGGTATTAGGCTGTGTAAGTCACCATGCTTCTGCTCTTGAAGATGACTGTGTTTCGTTTCACCACATCCCTATGTTACTTACCTTTTCCTAGCTTCCCCTGAGGCTACTGTATTACAAACATTTAATAGCTGAGTATGTCCAATGTAATTCTGGTAATCACTGAACTTGTGCTAACAAAATAAATGAATTAAGGTCAAAGACATCCTCTCTAACTTGAGAAGTGCTCCCAAGGCTTGACCTTGTACATGCCTGACACAGTATTTGATCATGAGGAAGAATTCACTCAACCCAGACTTCCAAAGGGACACCAAGACTTGTAAATGCACTTGAACTGTCAGTTTGTCCATATGGCATTTGGCTTGGTTGCTTTTCAGTTTTAGGTTTCATGAACCGGTTTCCCATGTGGTAACCTGGCAAATCTACAAGTGTTGGGCCTGTTTTCCAGGGTGTGAAAACTGTGGCTTTTTTGAACAGCCCTGTTCAAAAAGCCACAGTAACTCTTGTGTAGCTGTAAGTTTTTTATCCTTTTTATCCTTCTCATCAATAATATTCTGATATTATCAAGAGGAATCTGGTTCTTACTGAGGTTAGTGTCTGAAATTTTTCTTAATCCAAAAATCTGACCTTTCACCAACTCTGCTTACAACATTTAGACCATTTGTATTTCATCTTCTGCAGCATTTTATTGTTTATAATTCCTGTTTATGAATGAGACTACTTGACACACATGAAACCAAAATATTTTTCTTCCTTTACTAGCCTATAAATTGTAATACTGCAGAAAACATGTTACTTTGAGTGAGTCACGTGGAAAAATATATACTTGAGCCTTGAAGGATATTTCTCCTGTGAGCTTAAGTTCCTTGAGCTTTAAAGAGACTCTTCCCTTCTGTACAAGTTTAAGGTACTTTATTTCACTGCAACCTGACAATACACGTGGTAACCAAGCTACACTATTGCTATTCATCCAAACTGAATGTTCTGTAAATCAAAGCAGTGTCTTGATGTTCAGAGGTAGTTAAAAGCAATTTTGTGGTCAGACTTACTGTCTATCTCACCTTCTCCATACACAGAAACAGCATTTAGCAGCAAAATCTGCTAAACCTAAGGTTTGGCTTTTCTGCTGCAAAGCAAACAGCTGTTTTCTAACCTTAAAAACCATGTTAGGAAGTTAGCAAGGAGCATAATTCCATTCTGTGCTTCTGCAAAATCAAAGAAATTGTGTCCAGATCAAATCATAAGGCATATCAATTTCCCTTTGAGATGACTGAATTTGGTTCTATGCATGTCAGACAGTATTGGACAGTGTATTCATTAGAGTAATTTTGAAATGTAATCTAAGCTTATTTGAAAATACTGGTGTTTAACAGTTGTTTGTGGTTAAAATATATTTTTATCATAGAGTTAGCATTGAAATTGGTGAGGTCTTTTATGTAACTGAACAAGGATGTAGATATGCAAATCAGTTCAGAGAACTTTTATCTGTGGTATTTCTTATTGAATTAAAAGTATTCTTGAAATGCAGACAGTTATATGAAATATGTGAAAATATTTTTTTTTAATAGCCAGAGGATCAAAGTCAATATCCGAACTCATGCCACCTCACCTAGCATATGAAAAATACAATTATGCACAGAGATATAACATGTCAGGGCTGTCAGATGTCACTTGCTCAGCACTGGGACTGCAGTGTGTTTGATGACTGTGGTTCACCTGGTCAGAGTGGGAAAAGTTCTGCCTGCAGTTTCTAGAGGGCATGGTGGCTTTAGGCTGATGGGATCTGCTCTCTGTCCTTCCTGTCATTGCTGTCCCTGGTGCCCCATCCAAGCGGTGCTTTGCCCAGGTGGCACTAGCTGCAGCAGCAGATGGCATGGCAGGTGGTGGTCACTGAAGTTGGAGAAGCTTTTTGATACTCTTCCCAGGTACTCCACTTCCTCCTTCAGAGCCTCATCCAGTAAAGGTGAAGGCGAGCTTGATCCTTGCCCTCCAAACAATCCCAGCTCCAAAGGGATTCTTCCTCCCAGAATGCAAGTGATTTCCATAGCATCTTGGCTTAGACTACAACCACATGCAACTCACTCAACCATCAGCTTCCTTACTACAATTAGCTATGACCACTTGTATGTACTAGTGGCTACTAATAGTTGTTGTATGGATAACTGGGTATGATTTATGAGTCTCACTGCTACCTAGTTTTAGGATCCCTCAAGCTGATGAGGGAGATACCCATCTCTAGTCCTTGGGCTTCTTCCATTTCTTCAGTCCAGCCCAAAATCCTCAGGATCTCTCTTGACTTAGCCTTCTGCCTAACCTCTACAAACCTCTTGCTTGGTACCTGTGCTTCAGGAAGGGTTCAGCTGTAGGGGAGGTAATGCAGTATGTAGTGCTGTAATTTTGGATCTGCCAGTCCTGTTCCCTGAGCACCTTTCCATTGCCTTCAATGGGTTTCATATGAGGCCTTTATTCAGATAATATGCTGGAGTAAATCTGTTACTCAGAGATGACATCCCAAGAGGCACAGTTTGCCCTGCTTCACATTCCATGACAAATCCGTTCTGAATCCTTTTATTATTAATAATAGACAGCAAATTCTGATCTCAGGGTTCTTGAGGTAGTCAGTGATATCTGTGTAATTTAAACCAAACCTGCTCTTAGAGGTCTAAGGGAGTTCTAAAGATATCAGTGCAATTTCTATGTGCAGCAGGGCAAGCTAGCGCATAATTACAGATAAGAACCAAGAACCTTAGAAGTGCAAGAGGTGTAACTAACCTTTGCTAATGAAGGGTATCATACAAATAGCATTTGATATTTGTATGTTTCTACTGCTACATCTGAACAAGATATAGTTGCTCAGTGCTTAATGATGACTTCTGTCTGTATAGGCCTTTCTTACTGAAAATGGGATAACGAAAGTATTGCACAGATTAAAGTGAGTGATGGATACACTCAGTCCCCTTAACCAAACTAGCAGTAGATTGATACAGGCTCCAAATGACTTAAAGGCCTGAACTGCAGCCAGGCTAAGAGCTCCTCCAGGAAACCAATAAAGGAGCAAAGTGAACCAGTGAGCACTGATGCATATGAGCTTGGAACACCAATCATGCGAGTAGCACATGGATAGTGCATGATTTTTCCAAGACTTGTTTATACAGGAACAAAAAAAGTTGTGGGTAGACGGAGCCTCATGCATACCTTTCCCATCATATGCAATTTGACTATGAGCCAACCACTTTACCCCATAAATAGGACAGCCTAAGTGAGCCTTCTTTGAGCTTTCCCTGCTAGGCAGTGTGGCTGCATGATGGCAATCTCCTTTTGAGTTGGGATGCCTCTCAAGGTTTGAGATTCCTTACCTGAGACTGAAAGATTCTTCCTTAGCCAAGGCAGGGAGACCTCTTATTCACAACAGATCCTCAGTAAATTGCTGATAGCATGCTAAATTAATACTAATGAATTCCAAATAGTTAATTCCTTTAGACATAAACCATTGTCCAAGCCTGAGACTAAGACTAGACCTAGCTGCACCTAAGCTCCATCAGGAGTTTAGAAAGCAAGGGGGTCCACTTTGAACCTCGCGACTCAATGGGTGGGTCTCCCTTACCCTTCTGGGTCTTTGATCTCAGAGTAAATCTTTCTAAATTGATTCTAACTCAATTTTCCATTGTATGTTTCATCCATGAGTAAATAATAGAGTGAACCTTGTCACTGAACTTTGTTAAGTCACACTTTTATAAATTCATATTAAACCCACTTTTGCTAATACCTTTTACGGTAATTCTTTAAGTGACCAAAATCACTCATTCACAACAAATTGGTGTAGTTGGCAAGATATTCGTAACAAACAGCAAAAGGTTCTGCCTGTTGAATAGCAACAAACCTGCCCCCTCTTTAAATTAGCTCAACCTTTCCCACTAAGAAAAGTACTAAAACAATAACTACTTCCTCTGCAAACAGAGTAGCAGCAAAGAGATTGTTGCTCTTTGTCTGTATAGTTTCCTATGAGGCTGTTCATGCCGCAGAAATGAAAGTCAGTGGAACTAGTCAATGGAAATTAGCAAGTGTTTCCTAAAGTCGATTTTATCCAGAAGTTCCCTCGTAGTAAGTATGACCTCCTGTGTTTGCCATTGCTCAAAACCAGCTCTCTGCTGATACAATTCTAGTAATCTGAAAACTTAAAAACCTGCATGAAATTCTTATAGTTCTTTTTAAAGCTTTTCAAAGAAGGCACAAAGACTAATGCAAGTTTGCATTAGGAGGTTTTGCTATTAGGAGGCAATGTAAGATGTCAGTAAGGTTGGGCTGTGTGAGTGCAAAGGATTTTGATAAGATTGTTAATAGTATCCCTGTGAGTCCAAAGGTCTTTGTAAAATCATCATTTCCCTCATGATACTGTAGATGTGGATGTGATATGCATGAGTTAATGTGTACTTGAAGGTATAATATACCCAGAGTGTATTGCATATATAGTCCATGTGATAGCTTGAATTATCAGCAGCCTGTGAGCATTCCCCAAATAGTATCTTCCAGCGTTTATTGGTAGGATGGTATTGTGCTAGGCCAAGGAGACTGTCTAAATAGATAACAAGTTGCTAGCCAGATTTTCTTTGTTTGTGTGATTCATAGGAGAAATTCAAAGTAATTCAGGTTGGAAAGGGCCACAGGAGGTCTCTAGTCCAAACTCCTGCTCAAAATGGGATCGGCTTTGGGGTCAGACCAGTCTACTCCAGGCTTTGATCCATCTGTTGACCAGGGTGCCCAGATCTTTTTCTGCAAGGCTGGGGATTATCTGCATTTGTGTCTGGAATTTCATAAGGTTTCTGTTGGCATATTCTTCTATCTTGTCTTAGTCGTGAATAACATCTCTGCTGTGTATGCTTTGAATTTTTCTTGTAGTTTTTATAAGCATCTTTAAATTTTTCTATTTCCTTTTTACTTTGCTGACTAGTTTTCCAGATGAAATCAATTCCTTATTGTCAGAATTTTTCTTCTTATCCAACAGTTATTGGTTTCCTTTTAGAACGAACATTTTAAAAAGTTAGTGCATGTGAGCTGTAATTCTGGGTTACTGCTAAGTAATACCCATATTTTCCTGCCTTCTGAAGAGAGGAGTTAATTGCAGGAGTAGGGTAGTTACACTGGTGTTGGTTTTTACTCTTACGCTTTCTCTCTTGCAATCTAATTAACATTTTGAAAACTCCAAGCATTTCTTCCAGTTTGTATTTTGTGCTCATGTATAAACTGGGACCAAAATACTTTATTCTTGACCAAGATAATTATGTGGCCTCTCTTTTAATAAGAGTAGTTGATTATCTCCTATCATCACATCTCCTAACATCTCAGCAGCATTTGAATAAAACAGGAAACTATTATTTCTGTTTTACAGATGAGTAAACTAAAATCATAGGAGGCTTGAGAGATCTGATGCACCAAACTAATGCCTTTACCACTAGAATATGTCAGTGCTTACCTTAGCCTGTTTGATACTGGAGTAAGTGTGGTACAAACTCTTAGCTGTAAGAAGCATGCTTTAGGGTGGGAGATAAAATCAGTTGATTCAGGAGCTACAGCCACTATTGAACAGTGTGCATACTAAGTTAGAATAATGCAGGTATAGGTGCCTCAGTCTCCTCTGCAGACTTTCAGAGATCTGGGATTATATACATAGACCTCAATCCATAAATGGTGAATCTCAAAAAAACCCAAAAACAAAACCAAACAAAGAGGCAAGAGAAAAATCCATACAGTGAATGTAACATCTTTTCTGAAAAATGTTAGATTTATTTTCTGTTGAAAATAGCTTCCTTCTTCTGTACTATAAGCTCTTTTGGAGAACAGCCATCTCTACCTTAAAATTTGTTAGACTGTCTAGCACAATGTGTCCTAGTCTGTATGGGCTACGCCACTACTGAGAATAAGGAATGATACTGTGAGTTTAGGACAAGAAAATTAATAAATAGACAAGTAGTAACTGTAAAGGGTAAATTTCCTTTGCTCTTAATGATCGGCCAGAGCCAACAGCTAAGGAGGACTGACAGTAATCTGCAAATGATACTTTTTGTATTCATCAGTGTAGGGATGACTATGATGCACTGAGAAACGCACTCCCCTTGCTGTCAATTACAGTGTTTCATTGCCTGCTGTCCTGTACAACTGCATCCAGTGTCGTGATAGACAGTACCAGTATGAGCAGTGAAGGCTGGTTGAAATTTTGTTAGCTGTCAGTAGGAAATTGTTTTGCTTGTGCAATCAGAAGATAAAATACAATGAAGACTCTTCAGAAGTATTTGACAGTAATTTAAAACAGAGTCCTAAAAAAGGAAGGGTATCAATACTGGATACAATGAACAGAAATAATAAATGTGGGAAATGAATTTATTACCTGCACTTGGCAGCTTTCACACTGAAGGTTCTTGTTAAAATGCTGAGTCAAACCCAGGAAGCATTATTTCTTTAAGATGTTTCTGTTGTGGCCTGAAATGTGGGCAGCAGCCAGAGCTGGTCTTCAGAATAAGTTATGGAGGAGTGGTGGGTCTGTGTGAAAAGCAGAACCAGGCAGACCTGCAAAACTGGCCTCATGTGACTGGATAGCATGCCCTACAAATGTGTTCCTTGTGCATTTCTTAGATTTCCTGACTTCTGTCAAAAAGTACGCTACAATTTAGGCCCACTGAAATAAAGAGAAGTGAATTAATGACAAAGTACCTAATGAGAAATGTCAGAGTTTCTAATAAATGTTATTCAGAGAGGTTTAGTTTGATTCCTTTTCTGATTTTTTAGTGGAAAATTCTATAATAAAAGAAGATCGGTTAAATTTACTTTGTTTTTTTCTGTTTCATCAGTGAAATGGTTAATAGAAAACCACCTACTGAATCAGTAACTCTGTGTGTGGAGATATATAACCCTCAATCACCCCAGACGACTGCCGTCACAGCAGTACTATAGGCAGGACAGTTCATCATCATGAAGTGATGAAAAACCACAAGATCCCACTCTGACCTTCTTATCCGTGGGTATACATGTAATACCAGGAGGCTGAAGAATCCGATCAGATTTAATTGCACTGATCGATGTTATTAACCATTTCCAGTGGCCCTAAAATGTTTTGACTTTTTTCCTCACGATTAGAAGTGCAAATCATGTTTGCTTGAAATTTGAGCATGTTTTTGTATGCATTCAGATGTCATATAAGGACCTAGATATGCCCTCTACATTTAAATCTTAATCTTGGAAAATAACATAAAAGTATTTATTTTGGTTTTAATTTGAAAATCTATGTTCCTTTCCTAGCTATTTCTAAGGACTGCAGTGAAGTAATGTTAATTGAGGTTTGTCATGAAAATAGTACAGTTTAAACAAATCTCAAAGAAAGAAGAAATTGTGACATTGTTCTAGTTGTAAAAACACATGTTGGCATCCAGGCAGAGTTGTGTCATGCAAGATGGACTCTTCATTAGGGACTCTAGTGGTAGGACAAGGGGTAATGGGTTCAAACTTAAAGAGGGGAACTTTAGGTTAGATATAAGGAAGAAGTTCTTCACAGTGAGGGAGGTGAGGCACTGGAATAGGTTGCCCAAGGAAGTTGTGAATGATCCAACCCTGGAGGCGTTTAAGGCCAGGCTGGACAGAGCCTTGGGCGACATAGTTTAGTGTGTGGTGTCCCTGCTCATGGCAGGGGGGTTGGAACTAGATGATCTTAAGGTCCTTTCCAACCCTAACTATTCTATGATTCTATGATTCTATAGTAACACTAGTAGGCAGAAGTGTAAGGATTGCTAGGAGTTTTGTGCCAGCAGCCATGTTTGGTACAAACAGCACTACAGCCTCATCATACCAAGCAGTGCAGTGTAACCAGCAGTAAATTATTACATGAAGAGCTTTTCTCAGCCCCTCTTTTAGATTGGAGGTCCATCAGTGCACTATGTCTCCTGGTCTTTTGTGCTCAAAAAGCACAATCTAACCAAGAGACAAAGAGACCAAGCAAACTGTGCGTTTGTTAGAAATTATTTAATCTTGCTTTATGAATATTTTGGGTTTTTTTTCTCAGCTCTAATAGATTTAACTAGTTCTGGAAGCTGTATTCTCACATGCTACAAAAGAACTATTTCTATAGCAGACTTGTTTGCTGCTGAGAAAGTAGTTGTTAAGAAATCATATAACAACCACTGCTGATCCCTAAAGGGGATTGCTTCTCCCACTAGCTATTACCTAAATTGGATGTTTTCTGGGAAGATGAGCTGAATAAATAAAATAACGCTAGCAAGGCTGGAGGATTCAAAGATTCTGACTCCTCCATTTTAATGTTAGTAACTCCACTGAACTCAGTAGAGTTATTCTGGCTTTAAACATAAGCCCTGGGGCCCAAAATGCTGTGGGGAAAGATGCTGTCTGCTCCCATTTGAACAAGGGGAATGCCACAGTATGACTTTATTTACATAAACTGTCTACCACATGGAGAAAAACCTTGGGGAAAGGCAGGCACTCCCTGCCCCCATCCCTCCTGAAATGTAGAACATGGAAGAAGGCTCCATTGTATAAAAATGTCTACCCATTTTCTTCCTGTGGCACTGAATCCCCTTGATTTTACTTAGCGAGTCCATACACTGCTGGGCCTGTGCTGAGAACACTC
>NW_009937084.1:39849-57860 GCF_000696875.1 Nestor notabilis
CTTCTTGTTTGGAAAGAGAGGAAATGGAGTTAAGGTCCTGCCCTTTAGCTACTCCATACACTGAAACCGTCTGAGATGAGAGCTTCGTTAGGGTGTGGAGTATGAGAGCTGGCCTGGAACAGGAGAGGCTCACTGGAGGTGCACCTGCACTGGGAGTCAGCAGACAAGAGAGGGAAGAGAAACAAAGGCATGTTTGCCTATTGGATATTGCAGTTTTAGAGGTTGGTATGGAGTTAACATGCTCCTTACAGTTATGGTTTTTGTTCATAAGAGGTAGTCTTACTGTATGTGCCAGAGATGGTTTTTCTTTATCTTCTAAATATTATTTCCTATGTTCCATACAAGGCCTTGGAGTTTGTGTGAGGTTACACTATATTTGGAAGACACTAAGGATAGTCAGTGATACTACTATTCAGATGGGGTTTGAACTTTTACATTTGTTAGCTTTAAGACCTGATATGTTTGTGCTGCCTTTTGTTGCTGTAACATATCTTTTGAAGGAGACCTAAAACTATGAAGAATGTGGAAGGTGAGTGTGTTCTGATGCCTAGCACAAGGCTGCTGGAAGGGCTCAGTTTCTGCTGCTGAAATCAGGGAGATATGCTGGGAGTAAAAGACAGACTTTGCACCAGAGAGTTTAAAAGCCTGTGTGGGCTCAAGGCTACAAAGCTATGGAAGCAAAACTGGATTTTGCCTTGCTGAGAAAGAGGCTGATATCACAGCACCAGCTCTTCAGAGTCCTTATTGCCTCCCCAGGACAAAGTGTTGGGAAGGGTAGGGATTTCATACCCTGCAGATCATGAGTTCAGCAAGAACCCTGCTCATTACTTCAGATAACAAGCAGGTGCCGGAAAAGTCATCATCTTTGCCCTGCCTCCTGCTGCCAAGGCAGCCAGTTCAGCCAACTTGCCTGTTCCTCCTCCTCACAGCAGACAGCAGTTACCACTGTATGCCTGTCCCTCAGTGCCAGGGGCCAGTTGTTGGGGGTGGTGACTGGGGAAATGCAGCCTACAGTTACCTGGGTGTAACTAATACTTCAGGCATCATCCTCAGGAGAGCTGAGGGCTACCTTCACCCAGGTACTCTGAAGTTCGCAGAACTACCGTTCTGGTGCTTCATCCTTACAGTTTAAAGGCTCTGAGTTGAGACTCAGAGTAACACGGTACTTGCAGCTGCCTGACCACATTTCCTTGCTCTTACTCCCACAACAGCTTCAGCAGAGGTCAGCAGAGAATTTGATATCTGATATGAATGTGGCTGTTTACCAAATTTTAATTTGAAAGTGTTAGGGCTTTTATTTCTATTTGGCTTTCTTTCCATCAAGTCATCTGTCTAAGATCTCTGTTTCTACAAAGAGGCAGGGTGAAGAATTTAGTCTAATACACCATTTAAATTCCATAAACAGGACAGAAATCTAGTAGCAGGCAGGGAATATATATTGCAGCAATAAAACTCTGAAAGCATTGCAGCAGCAACTAACGAATGATAATAAGGTTTTCTTTGGCTGTGAAGTAACATTTACAGGCCTAGGTTGGCTTGATTTTCATTTAACAAAACCACTACATTAATGTAATTATGATTATATTGTGAAAAGGAAAGACTGAAAACTTTTTCGTTGTCTTCATTAATTACATCTCTCTCTAGCAGTTCCACTGCACTGAAGAGATAAAAGGACAAGAGTGACTTATATTGAGTTTCATTTTTAAAGGACAATGTGCATTTTTAATTGGGTTCAATACACAAACTTTCAGGTAAAAGATGGGCTAAAAATATTTTGGAATGAAAAAAATCAGTTGCAAACCACTGTCTTCCAAGCAGGCCTATCCCAAACCATACACAAACCACCTACAAGGTACAGATTAACTGACCTGCTAATTATACAGGGTAGCCTGAGATGCTGAGAGAAGTGGCTTGAGATGGACAGTGCTATCTAGTCTTCGTATCCTGGCCAGGTTTCCAGTCGGCATTTAGTTTTCGGAGACGGGGTCTAAAAAATTCATTCAAGAATAGGACTTTCAGTTTCTGTGAGTTCAGGGTCCATAGTTTTGTTCTGAGCAATGTCAGCTTCTGCTCTTGGGGCTCCAAAGAATAACAAAGGCTAGGATCTAGGACTAAACCTAGTTGCAAATGTAGGTATACACAGGATTTTAGTCTTATTTTTCAGCTGCACAGTGAATCAAGTCATAGCAAAGATCACATGGAAGCTGAAGAGTTACTTATGAAAGGAAAATATGTAGAAAAAATGAAAGGTGAAAAGAAAGTGCTTCTCTATGTGAGAAATGCTTTTCCACATGCTCTTAGAGCATTTTGTAGCTGAGGAGATAGATGTGGAAATCTTCCAGCATGGGAAACCCAGCATGGGAAATCTTCAACAGTACAGTTAGGGTGATCAGAATCTAGATGTACAAGATTTCCTAAGTTGGTTGGTGGAGGAAGGCTGTACAGAGAGGCATGCCATTGTCTTTTACCATTTTAAATCACTTCCGGAATTGTGCTGTCAGTCTCATGTGACTGCATAGTACAGGTGGAAATTACGGCCCTGCATGGATGAGGAGAGAAAAAGCTGTCCTGGATGCTCTGCTGCCACCTCGCACACGTCCTGCTCTGTACCAGGCTGCAGCTTCATGTTGGCATGAGCGTAAGCTATGCGCTGACTCATATCAACATCATCTGCCCTCAGCCATAGGCATCTACCAGAATTTTTAAGCTCTTGGTGTCTTGAAAATGAGAAAGCACAAAGTTCCCCAGGAAACAGGACTAAGCATATGCTGGGAATTCAGAGTGGCAATGTAAAATACCTGAGTGTGGCATTCTAATGCTCCAACCTTATTCAGACACAGAAGTTATTAAAAAAAAAAAAAAAGTATTTAAAGCATAATGAATATGAAGAAGTTTACTTCGATTAGAGTATCTGAGCCTGATATTGGTACAACATGCCTTGCTCCAATTAAAGTCAGTAGCGGTAGCCTACCAAAATGATTTGCCTTCTCTTTATATTTTAAGTTGTTGATTAATTGTGGTAAGACAGCACAGAAAAACAAGCTAATCCATGTGGAAAGACTACTTGCCTTTGTTTCCCTGTCTGCCTGCCTGCTTGCAGTTTCATGCTTAATCCACTGCTTCATTTTCTATTTCTCTCTTGCCAGCAATTATATTTCATTGGTGACTGTTGTACTATAGAGTTGGAGGCAAGGGCTGCTCCTTTACCTGAGAAGCAATGTTTCATACTCTGTAGCACTTCTCAATGTATAGAAACTGGAAAAGCAGTAATTTCTCATTTCATTTCCAGCATAATTTATGCTGAAGGAATAGTGCTGTCAACTTCTGTTGAGAGTGGTATGTGATATGTTTTGTATTCAAAGGCTTGCCTTGCTTCTATGTCCCCTCTTGGGTAAGGCAAATACACAACTATGTACTTCTTGGTCACATCATTTTTTAGCTTTCCTAAAGGAGCAATGACTTACAGTTTTCCAGAAAAGAATGTAAGCACAGGGCAGCATAACTGGTATCTGTGCAAATCCACAGTTCTTTTTTTTTTTGTAAATCACCGAAACATAGAGCTTAAAATGAACGTCTGCATGAAATTTTCTCCCTTTGTTCCTTTACCAGCAAACTTAAAACTACCGATTGCTGTTGACATAGTAACTGGCATGATACATGGTATTTACACCCTATAGTACATGTCTATGTCAAAGTAAGCTGAAGTGGTGTTGTTCAAGATATGGACCATGCTAAGATGCAATGCATCATAGTTGGTAGGAAGATCTCTACAATTAAGGAGTAAAACTTGTTAAATAAGTGGTTAAAAAGATTAACTGAGTTTCAAGATTGCTCTGGGTTTGTTGCTATGGCTGGTAGAGGCAACGATGCTGAAATTTTGCAAAATTACCACTTGCTGACCTGAAGATCTGCTAAACAGAAGTCCTTTGTGAATTGGAAATTACACTCTGCAACACTTTTTCTAACTAAACAATATATGGAAAAGTGTCTGTATGTACCATGTTTATGACATATTGATCAGCATCAACGTTCAGCTCCTCTTAACCACTATTTATAGAGACAAGTGATGTCCATTGGTGGTCGAAGTCCATTTTATACAGAACAGGGTTTTGTCACACTTCCCCCCTCCAGCAACTGGAAGCTTACTTGGAAATCTGTAATTATTTTGGCCTACAACAGGTTTTGTGTAATGTGTTAGGCTTGAGACCCTGGTCAAACCAATTGCTGAATTATGTATGAATTTATGATAGTAAGATATTAATCCACAAGTTCCCTTGCTGCAAACCAAACATCTCAGAATCCAGTCAGCAGTTCTGCAGGGTGCAACATCATGTGAAGCCTTGTGCACACAATACATGAGGCAGCAGGTGGCTGTTAAACACTGTTCACATTTTTCAAACCTAATTTAGTAGCTACGCTGGCACCTCACACTCTCCTAAAGGGGAAGGTGTCTGTGTTTCCTTGGTGCCTAGTAGTTGACATATTTCAGTGTGTTTTGTTATTTTTTCTGGCTCATGGAAGCCCATCCCTTCTGTCCTTATCAGCCTCCAGGATTTTGCTCACTGACCATCCTGTTCAAGGAAGCATTTCAGATGAGCGCAGGACTGTGGTCTGGGAACTTGCCATCACAGTCATTTTCCAGGAGAAAATTCACTTACCATAGAATTAAAACATCCCAACTGAAAATATAACAGAGACTGCTCCCAATCCATCCTCCCTCTTGGACTGGCAGCACACACAGGCTTCCTGGCTTCTTGGTATTGTTGGAAACCTGTCAGGCACATTTCTCTTACTACGGCACTGGGGACTGACCCAGGACTTAATATGTTCCCTGACCACAGAGTATTTTGGAAAACTTCACATTTCTGGTTCACTGCTGGGGTTTCTGAAGGCTCTTGAAAACATATGGAAATGCTGAAACAAAGTGAGCTTTTGAGGTCTCAAAATGAAATTTTAGAATTTTCATTTCTTGTATAAGATTTTTTTTTTCTCCAAAATTTCTGTAGGAGGAAATACCCAACATTTCCATTCCCTAGATATTTTTAGTCTAGACTATAATTATTCCTCTCTGTGCTTTATATAGGCAAGATAACATTCTATCATTGGATCTTTAACACCTAGAGGGAGTTGTTCAAGCTCAGATCAGAGAAATGGTACATAGATTTAAAAAAAAGTAAATCTGTCTTTCTATGCCCCGGTCACTTGTGAAACAGGACATAGTCAGTGCATTAAGGCTTCCAGAACTGAGAAAGAGTATCTCAAAAAAAAGTGTCTTAATTTTCACCTTCATCAAACACTTCTGCTCTTAATGCTACCTCTCTTCTAAGTCAATTATTATGTGCAGATGAGTATGAATTTTTCATAAAAAGACAACAAATCTTTAAAGTCACCTCTTGCATAGTGATCTCAGTTTCAGGAACACCATGGATGTCACTACAGAAATTGCCTGATGAACAGTTATTGATTTTATAATGTCTGTGGTAAGGTGGCTTATCTTTAGCTACTTGGAAATCACTTGACATAATCTCCCAGGACTTTGATAACTCTTGTGATCTTTGATGGGATTTGTGAGCCAGGATGTAGGGGCCACCCACTAAGGCTTCTTCATAGCCTTATATTATCTTTTTTGCAGTGAGGGAGAGCCAGATACCTGTGTGGAGGGAGATGCATGGCACCTATCCTCTTCCTCATGCGATGTGAGTTACTGCTTCTTCCTCCTAAAGCCAGGAAGTCTCTGGAGGCAGTGTCATGGCAGAGACATTTCTCAGGCTTTGCCAAAGTCATAGTACCTCCAGATCACTTAGGTGTTAATTAACATATTGCTTTTCTGCTAGTGCTGCCATTATCTGTATAGAAATGAATATTGTATTCAAGTATCCATAGTACCCATATCCTCATGCAAGACTTTGAGGACTCTCCCAGATATAACGAACAGGCAAATCCCAAGAATAGTGACCCCAAGAAGCACTGAAAATAGTGCTTGGCTTTCTTCTCCCAGCTGTGCATCAATAACCACTACTGTGAGCAAGGCACATACCTCTGGCCTGCTTTGTTCTCTAGACATCGAGGCCCACAGCAGCAACAGTCACACCAGGTAGCTGGGTTCTTACAAACATCCTGATCTCTGTGTCTGCCCAGTGGGAGCACTGGTTCCGTTTCAGCCATTCTAGAATCATGACAAGGCAATACAAAGCAGATTTTCTTACAGACATGAAGTAAGCTTGTGTTAAATACAGCTGTGCTCTGTTTGGTGTGTCAACGGTTTGTTGTCGTGATTATAATATTGTCCTCTTCGCTTCCCTATTAAGCTGGTGTCGTGTAGCCCTGATTATTGCAAGAAATGTCCTTTTGCTTGATGGTGTAATTAAGACCAAGATTCATTGGTGGGTAGATTTGGCCTTTTTTGTCAGTGGCTATGATTTGTACTAGTCATGCTTTCCACATTTGGTGATGATATAGCCCATAGCATTTAGAGAACCAAATTGGAACTTCTGTTTCATATATGTGAAAACCAAAGTAACCCAGCTCTTGCTTTTTCTTTGCTGCAGATAAGGGAATGGCCACATAAACTGCACATGTTAAGAGCCAGAAATCTCCTGACAACATACCACTACTCTGTTCCCCAGGTCTTGTCCTGTGAACATGCAGATGCTGTGGCAGTAAACACATTGTGAGTAATTCAGTAGGTGGACAGTAAGGCCATAACCAAATTGCTGCAGTAATATGTATACATATTTGCAAAGCATTCTGAATGGACTATTAGATGTAAAATTAGATTAGAGAGAGCAATTAAAACGGTAAACCTCTAAGAAAAAGTTACATATTGTTGCTTTAAAACTAGAATTGACCACTTGAACAGTATGTATCGGCCACATCTCTTGTTTTTTATTAAGCCTAGAGGAATCTAGAAAATATTTAATTAGCATTAAATCTGATTCTTTCCATTGAACAAACTGAAGCAAGTGTGATGCAACACAGCTAGTAGCATTGTAGTGGTGTGAATATTAAAATACATAAGGTGCTTCAGCTGAGGTTCTATTGTGCCCAGTATTCATATTTTAAAGAGGTTTGGAAGCTTCTCATTAAAGATAATGAGAGTCGCCAGGTGTCCAACAGCTCATGAAATGAAGGACCAAGTCCAAATTATTTCAGTTATATCTTGTAAATGGATTTCTGTTATCTTTTATACAGATTTCCAGTAAATAAATGAATACTTGTTAACCAGACCTCTGATACTATGAGCTATTTGGCTGAATAAACTCAAAGATATTTTGAATAATGTCTTAAATATGACTATACTTACTATGAATATGCTATAATTTATATAGAGTAAAGATCTTTTTTAAGTCTAGTGTTTGAGAATGGCTTTTATCTCAGTATTAATGGCTCTTAAACATAATTTTATCTGAACATTCAATCTAAATTAGTTGTCTTCCAGGTGACTACATTGCTTATATTTTTTTTTTTCTTTCAACTGGACCATGCATTTCCCAGCAGCTTAGTTTGCTGATATTTGATTTGTGGTGATACAGATCATATACAAGCTGGCTTGTTGGCTTTAATGAACTGGATGTGTCGTATAATAGAATTGCTAGGTTTGTGTTAAATTACAGCTTTGGGACTCATTATTGTGAGATGTTATCTACTTTGAACTGGCTTATTTATCATAAAGAAAGAAATTGAATTTGCTTAAGATGGCAAATGCAGCAATGGATGGGTTGGTTGGTGAGTGTTTTGGGGCACCCTGTTGAGCTGATATGTATTTTATTTGATCTAATTCACATTCTGCTCAGAAGATGCATACACCCACACATATGTCAGAGTCCATATAGAAAAGCTTAAAGCAAACAAGCACAGTATGTTGTTGAATGGTTAAACGGTGCTCTTTAGCCATTGCTCTTTGACCACTTCAACTGTAAATTCATGAGATCCTTTCCTTAGGGCATTTTGTTCCAATTTTCAGTAATGTGCATATGGAAGCTAATGATGCATTTCTTTCTGCACATATTTAGCTTCTGTATGCAAATATTTCAGCACGTACACAGAAGTAGTTAACAGGTCTTGAAGTTTAAGTGTGTGCAGCAGAATAAATTGTGTAAAAGCCAAAAAGTTATGTTTCCTTTCACAATTGCAGGTTTGGAAGGTTAAGCCTCTGTGTGTCATTCCTGGCATTTCTTTTGCTTTGATAAACATATTGAGCTTTCAACCTAATGTAATGATGATATACGGGAAAATGAATTTTTTTTTTACTGAAATAATTTTAGCTGCTCTCTGCAACAATGTAAAAAAGCACTGCTGTGTATTGACAGAAAATACAGACACATGATGAACTCTTCTGCTTGAACAGTTTAAATCAATGAAAAAGGGGTTCAATTCACATGTGATTCAAAGAAAATGCTAAAGGAATGTAAATTGTTATAAACTGGTGTGGCATATGCTTTCAGTAGGCTCTACTTGGCTGCCTATTACAACAGTGCCAGCACCTATAAGTATGTCGGGCATAGGATATGTTAATATATAATAAACGTCTTAACTATAAACAAACTCTGAAGTGATCTAAAAGTTACTAAAAGAGTTGCTGAAATGTGTTTGCCCCTACCCTTGCAACCTCTACAGAGATTAAAGCAGTGTAAGGAGTGGTACTCAAATAGGTAGAAAAGTTTTCAGCAAAGGAGTGGGAAGCTTTCTCCACTGATACAGTGTCCCACCTCCAGCTTGCACGAGCTTACAGAAATTGCAGTTCAGCTGTGGAGTGTATTGCTTTAATGCTTCCCATAGGCAGTAAAGTCATATTGTTAAAAGCAGGAACTTGGGGTCCTCTAGGAAACCAGAGTAAAGGGAACCTACATAGAGAAAGTGCCCAGAGCCAGCAGCTCCCATGAACCAAGAGCAGAGTCTATCTGCTTCTTGCTCTGGCTCTTGCTCTGTCTGTCTTCTTCTCTGGCCTCTGAGTCACAAGGCATAAAAACACCCCTAAGAATGTCCTGGGGGTTCTTTCTGCAGCTGTTGCCAAATTCATACATGGGTATGAGTCCACCTGAGTGAACTCAGCCCTTGCAGTGCAGGCAGGTCACTTCGGCACCTCCATATTCATTCCTGACCATCAGAGCCTCTGTTCATTCAGCACACCATGCAGGGCACACAGCTTTTGCAGTGATGCCTGTACTGGGTTAGGGCTGATGGTATTCTCTTGGACCACTCAACACTCTGTGTACACATTTATCCAGAGCACATGTCTTGGCTTCTGGGAGCACTGTTGTAGCAAGTTCAATTTTTGTGTAGAACTGTTTAAATCGCTGCAGTTAAAGTCAGTATTTTATGATAAATGAAGGATTTTTGATAGCTATGGGGACTCAGATGTAAAATACCACATTAAAGGTTGTTCTTGCAATGCACCAGAACTACCATCCCTCCAAAAGAAAGCCCATAAGCAACAATAAATATTTTTCTTTCAGAGTGGGCTTAGTAACTCATTTTAAATGATTCTTCTAAACTCTCTGTGATCCAGCATCACATGCTGTAGAGGTGGAAAAAATACTTGCTGTTTGCTCTCTGCATTAATATTTAGGGTGGGCTGTAATGCTGAAGCTGATATTGAACTCTGTGCAGTTAATTTGCTTTTGTTGAAATAACCTTTAAATTATCCTTCCCTTAAACAGACTTTTTTTGCATACTGATGAGCACTCTGTCCCATTCATATCCAGTATGCTGGTTTAAATCCTTTCTTCATCTTGGCCACGATTATTTAATACATAAGATTGTATATACCATATAACATGAATTTTTTCCTCACTTTGTTTTCTTGGCTTAAGAAAGTTCCATTTTTTGCATGACCTTGGTTCTGGAGGCCTTGATTCATGTTACATTAACAGCTTTATGGAGTTGCTTTATAGTTTGCTTTATTGTGGAAAACCAGAACAGTTTTACTGATAGAATTTACTGTTCATTTTTTCCCAATTGTTTTTGGCATATGTTCATGTTTTGGCTTTTACATCACTGTTACTAGTAATTATCTTGTTTCCATTATTTTTCTTTAATAGACGATAAATGAGCTTGTGGTATTTTTCTTCAGTAGAGCCTGAGCATATTTGAGATATCTCTTACGATGTGAAGAATGCTGTAGGCATGATTAATAGCATCATCATTGTAACATAATTTAGTTAGAAGGACTTATACAACTGATAAAGTGTCATGCACTTCTACTAAACTGCAATCTAAGTGAACTGTATTTCAGGTTTTTATATCCTCGTTTCTGTCTTCTGTAAAGATATTACTGTAAGATTCATACAAGTGTCTTTATAGTCACACTATAAGCAGTGAAAGTTAAATCAGTTCTTGCATGAAACAGTTTCTATAAAAAATGAGTAATTATAATTCTGAAAAAGGAATAGATTAGTTCACTAAATACATTCATTGCAGACAGAAGTTGTGACTAAATGAAATCTTTTCTAGAATAAAAATAAATTTAGTTTAAAATAAAGAAATCTGTCCTTGAAAGACGAGAGAGAATTTAAGCATATACAGTAGATAATGCCTACAGAAACTTGCATTATAAATAGTTTATGGACCTCACATATATAAATTAATCAGAGAAAAACAATATATAAGTCAGAGACTAGGAAAGGACCTTTTGCTGGTAATTAAAAACATCTCTGTCTTCTTCTAATTGACCCAACTCCTTGAGCCAATTGAAATAATTGCATTTTAATTTCATCTGTGTGAAGTTTTACATGAAATTACCAGTTCTGATGAAATCTTTTCAAAACATAGTCACATAAACCCAAAATTTTTCTCGGTTTTCACTATTTATTGGGTTTTTTTGGTAGAGAATGTTTAGCTAACCTTCCTATTTAAGCCTTTCATTTTGCAGGGATATTCTGTACTTAATTTCATCTTTCTTTATTGCTGAACCTCTGTACCTGTTGAGCTCAGGCTGTCAGTCTAGCCTAAGCAGCTTGAGTATCCTCTAGCAGTTGCTCTGCTGATCATAACCCAGCAGGTGAATGTGCTGGCTCGGGGCCCTGCCACGTACAGTGACATTGTCTCTTCCACCAGTAAAGGGAAGCAAGCTTTGCTCCTAAGTACCTTTCCAACTCCTGCCTTCAGGAATTCAAGATGACTCCGGCACTACTTTTCCCCATCTCCATCAGCTGGCACTTCTTATTTTCTTATCACCCCATATCTGTCACAGTTTTGTCTAACTTATATCCTTTCCCTTTGTATGTTATCAGGCTGTTGATTTGCCCTATCTGGTGTAGAGTCTGCTTGTCAAGAGAAAAATCATACAGCTTTTTAAATAACTAACCTGAATATTGCAGAGCACATGTTCCAGTCAGAGCAGTGGATCACCTTTTAGAAGTCATGAGTATATCATCCAATTCTTCACTGAGTTGGTCATCTGCATTATTTTCCCTTTCATTTTCTGTTCATGGTCTGCTGTATTCACAGACACTAAACATTTCAGATGAGTTGTTTTGCTCAGCATGTAGCATGGTGGGGCCTCTGTCTTTGTGACAAAATACAATAGTAAATAGAGTCTCCACTAAATTATTGATCCTCATTATGGATTCTTATCCTGGCACTCCGAGCAGGGTGCTTGTCCAGAAATATTTATTGTATATATTAATTAGGGAAGGATGAACAAAAATGAAAAATAGAAGCTCCATCACTTAAGTACTTCTTTTTATCTTGCTTTTTATCTGGTTTGGATCAGCTAGATAAACTGACAGCTCCCTCGTTTCTGTATTCTGTCCTCTAAACATGGGTGCCTGCATCTGGCTCTTCACTTCAGCCGGCAGAGCTGCAGAAGGCGAAATAGTGATATTTATTTCAATAGTGATACTTCATCTCTTCTTGCTGCTGTTTGTACACCTTTGGCAGTTTCCCTGGCTTTATGCTGAGTCCTCATACTTTTTTATTTCCTGTATTACCAAGGTGGAGAACAGAGTAAGTAGCTAGTTGGTAAGTACCTAGTTTTGACTTAATGCATCGATTCACAGAAGCTGAACTGTGTCGACTCAAATACCCATGTAGGATATTATCATT
Source organism: Nestor notabilis (assembly GCF_000696875.1). Lineage (NCBI taxonomy): Eukaryota > Metazoa > Chordata > Aves > Psittaciformes > Psittacidae > Nestor > Nestor notabilis. Next base: position 51,895 of record NW_009937084.1, read on the forward strand.
TTTGCACAGAAGCAGCTCTGTAAAAGCTGTGGTTCATACTATTTCATCAGCCTTCTACTGAAAAATGGAATGGGTTTAAAATTAAGATCCCCTTACATAATGGAAGTCATAATGAAGGGTATGGTTCATAAATTTCAATTGTTAAATTGTCTCAGTGGGAAAGGTGACTTGACATTCCCATATTTTAAGAATTTAAAACCCACATTCAACAATAATGGTAAGGAATTTAATTATCAGCTTATATTAAGACTTGAATACAAGGAACATTTCAGCTCTTCTCTTTGTGAGCCATAAGCCTTTAACTGAAGATTTCTCTTGCGTCCCAAGACCCGACTTCTAAAGGTATTTTTACTGGATGCCTGTTTGTAAAAATTACACCTTATGGATGGATTTAGTATTAAAAAAAAAAACAAACCAAACCAAACAAAAAAAACCAAACCAAAACAAAACCCTAACCATGCGAAAAAGATGAAACCTGATTTAGTAATTTTTTTAATGTTTGCATTTACACAAAATATTTTCCAGGAGCACATTGCATGTAAGGCCTCATTAAAAGGAGGCCACTTAATGGTCATTAGGAAAAGTAACCAGTAGTGCTATTGTCAGAGCCAGGAAACCTCTGCCTTTCCACTCCAACGTACAGCAACTCTTTGTGGTGCCTCAGAGCTCAGTGTATTAAAGATGGCATCATCTATAACAGAGCAAATGTTACAGTTGCCTGTTATTCAACACAAAACTGTTGTAGTTTATATTTATCTATGCTGTCTATGATTGAAAGTCCTACTACGGTAAAAAAATCCCTGTATGGCTCTTCCACTTTGAGTCTGTGGTTTTCTCTAGGTTTGGAAAGCACTGGTCTCATCATGGGTCCTATTATAATATAAATAAATAGTAATGACAATAATAATATTGTAACATTGCAGAAAGTGATATTGTGTTTGTAACCACTGCTGAAACAGAGGTAGTGAATGATGACCATGTTTAGCCAGACTGCTGATGCAGGAATACAGAAACGGGAAAGATATCAACCAGCCTGATTTAAGACTTGGAAGGAGTACAGAGCTGTGAGATTGATAGCGCAGAAAGGAATCTTTTGGTTGAGGTCCATGGCCTGCATCAGAGCTTTTGGGATTGATAGCATGCAGCAATATCAATCTCACAGCAGCAAACACGACGACTATTCTCCATGAAGAATGGGCCATATTGAAAGCCCTGACATTCACTAGATTGAGAACTGCAAAATGAGTAAGGAAGAGTAGAGATAATACAGTGCTGATTCTTCATGTAGTTTGTTTTGCAGCAAAAAGAAGCCTCAGTGGCTATTCCAAGCTCAGCTCCTGGAAGCAAGTCATGCTGGTAATAAGCATAACAACACACAGAAGGTAGGGGATATGTAAGGGAAAAAAAAAAAAGCAACATATCTTTTTGTAATATGTTTCCTATTTTCCATTTGTATTTCATTGGATATTTTGGATACTACATCCCAGCTGGTTTCTTGTTGCATCTTCTGATCAGAAACTGATGGCAAAAACTCTTCTTTGTTATATCTTGTGTTTCAGTTCTCCTTCTGTTATGAAGCTTGTGAAACTGAAAACCAGGTCTGATTTAAGTAGGCAAGCCTTGCTTCTGGTCTCTCGAATTACCTGCATGAATTGGCTTGCATTTATTATTTAATTTTTTTATTTAATACAGCCATATATTGTCCTACAGGAATTCTATCCTATATAACATTATTCCATCAGAAAATATAATTTATCTACTCTAACATTTCAAGGGATGCGGAAATCACTTTTTTTCCTGTGTGGATGAAGTTCCCTTAGCGAACATTGCTGCTCACAGCACTACCAGATGCATTGCTAAGTGAACATAACTACCTCTTGTGTGAAATGATTTGCATAGTAGCAATGACAGACAGAGCCACTAAAGGGCAAAACCCAATCAGTAAAAACTGTTGTTGCCTTTCAGCATTATAGAAGTGCATAAATAGTGGAGGATCGCTGAAATGGGAGATTATCTACTCCTGCAAATGTGGAGGTTATTTGCTCCTGCAAATCCTTACAATCTACTAATGTGTTTTAGATGCTCGATATAAAATTAGGGAAAAAGTATCAAACCTTTGTCAAACAAAATGATTTTTTAAAAGATCTGTTCAGAAGTCTGTGACTTTTACCTAAATTTATTTCTGAAGAGTCTGAAGGCAAATGGAAATGTTTATAGTGAGAAAGGAGTAGCCACTTGCTCTTGTTGGAGGAAGGAAATTTGTGATTAAAAACAGAGGAGGAAAACAGAAACCCAAGAGGATGTTTAGGCAAAATTCCACATTTAAACAAAATGTACATTTAATGATATGTGCTATTCCAGTCAGTGGTAAGCTAATGGAAGTAGCATTACCTGGAGTTCTCATGCATGCCCAAAACACATCAAAGATGGGGCTACTTATGGGATGAGCCTGTGAGCTGGATGCTATGCAGCAGTGCATGAGTATAGTGTTGACTCCAACATGAGCGCAATTAGAGAGCTGATAATCTTCATATCTCAACACCAACAGTGATACTGCAAGAGTTATGAATAAACAGATGAAATTAGGACAGGTAATTTATGAAATTAATGCTGATCGTGTTTTCAATATAAAATTCTACTTCTCCCCCTTGGATTCCTTCATAGCATTGCCCAACTTTACACCCTATGTTTGCACAGTCCTGTAAATTAGAGATGGTTGAACTAGGTTTTATCAAGAATAGCGATGGGTGTTGAGATGGATCTGCTACCTACTGTAGCTTTCCTTGCTTGTAATTCTGGAGGTCACTGGGCTGCTAATAAAAAACAAAGGCAACTCAGTAAAATAGCTGAAAAGGCCAACACAAGAAAGGGTTAAGGGCAAAATAAGTCACCCTGCTAAATATCATCTGGTAGGAACAAACCCAGGCAGCTGCTGGAGAGGTTAACTGTGGCTGTCAAGCCAGGTAGAGATCTTTGTGTGTAAATAGAAGAGTGGCTCAGAATGAGCTGGTACTCCCTCAAAAGGTCAGTTAGGTACACAGGAGACCCTGCTGCTACCACCTTCAAGCCTTGTTATCCCACAGCGATCTTGGTAGAAAAGTGCTCACATGGCTGGCCTGCTAGAGCAGGTAAAGCTGAACAGGGTTGAGGGTAAGGCTACAGACTGGTTGAAAAGGTGTTGTGGTATGATTGTTCCACAGTGTACTTTGGTAGTCTATCTCACAGGTGCAGCCGTCTTCATGCTGGTGCCACTGGTTGCTTAGTAAACAGTGCAGAGTACTTTAAGACCCATTGACCATTCTACTTTTAAACTGGCAGGTGGCCTCTTCCTTAAAAAAGTATTCAGGCATCCACTGTTTTGGTTTCTATTTCTGGCTAAGCCTTGTTCCCAATGGAGGGCTAGCTGATACAGTTTGCTGATTGCCTCAGGACTGCTGAGTTTGCCTTTTCTGAAGTTATAACCTCAGATTTAGGAAATGTGGACTAAAATAGCTCATGAAAGTATGCAGATGAGAAAGAGATTACCGTACCTTTCCACTATGTGGAATGAACTGAAATTTGTGGAGTCTACAGTTATTGAATTATCTTTTCTTAGGGAAGCATTTGGCACTTATATATCCATTAGAATTGCAATGATTTTTAAACATGCTTCTACTGAGCAAAATTAAGCATATTAGAGCCTTGATGGGTTGTATTGTCCTATGCCAAACTAAAGACTCGATGGAATAAAGGGAATTAAAAATGGATGTCAGAGTGAAACAAAGTTAACATTGAATACTTTCATTAAGATCAATAAAAAATTTGTTGTTCAATGTATTAACAATGTTCTGGAGATGTAAAATGAAGAGGCTGGTTGGTTAAAATTAAACATTGAAATGCTGCTAGGAGAATAGAGGTAATATAGCTACCTGAGAATATATCACAATTCTAGCAGCAACCTGATAATTAAAACTTTATCTCAAGTATGAATCCACTTGCATATAATAGGGTACCAGAACTTGTGTAGGTGAAATGAAAAATGGATGCAGATATGTTAATTCCTTATTTTTAGACACTTTGGTAAAGAAACCAACATTAAAGCTCAATTCAGTGTATTGCTTTTTATTCCCAAAACTAATATCTGTTGTTTTTTTGAGTCAATAAACACATTAATCAGAAGGAGAAAAATAGAAATCATTATTCAATGATCCAATAAAACTCTATAATATTAAGCTAGTAATGAATAAAAATTGATAGATGAATGAGAACAGTGATATAAGGTGAAAAATGTGGCTTTCCAATACACTGCTTATGGTGTTTGAACAAGTTCCAAAATTTAAGTATGGAGAATTATTCTAACCTGACCAGTTTTTAAAGGTCCTGTGAAGCTCTTACCATATAAATTTATAGTATAGTACTTAAATATTGACATGCGGGGGAACCCCTAATTAAAACAACACACTATCCATCAGGATCCATAAGGAGAAGTATGTGAATTTTCCCCCACCTTTGTTAAAGACTTGAGGGATCCTTTTGCAGCACAATATAAGCTGAATTATTATATTAAATGATATTTCTCATTGCAAAAGTGTTGCTGTCTTGCTCTACTTCTTCTCATGTACCCCGCTCACTTGATTTTGATGACTATTTTCCTCATGTATTTTCATTCCACATAAACTCATAAGTTGTTAACTGTCCCAGTTACAAGAAGACTTCCTGAGTAAATCCAAAATAAAAATCCACGTATGGCCAGGCTTTCTTAGTTCTGATGACAATGATGCATTCTGTATACACAAAGCATTGTATTGGCTTTTTCCTTATATTTATCTCTGCACACATCTAACAATATCTTTATATTCAAACAAAGAAAAAAAAAAGACATTGTGGTGTGCAAAGCAGGATAAAATCTCTCCTATAAGTGAGTCATAAACAAAAATTTTTTTTCCATAGTCTCAGTTAAAATAACAACAAAAATGTCTTTAAATCAAATCATCTCACTTTGATTTGAATTAAAGATACTGATCCAGTTCCTCCAGCTTCTGTAAATCTGACACTCCCACCCCTTTAAAAAGATTAAAGTGTGACGAGTATTTGGTGATGAATTTTTAGACTACTAGAGCCTAAGATCTGGTGGATTTTTTCACCAACACATGTTCTCCTAAAACTGAGCTAGTCCTGAAAAGCTGATGCGATAATTTTATGCTTTCTAGAAAAATCAAATAGAAAGTTTCTGTTTTCAGTGTAACTCCATTGACTTCATGGATTTTCTGTTGATTTATGTGAGTATGAATGAAATCAGAAAGGGCCCAGTAGAATATGTTGTAGTTTACACAAAAACGATTTATTGCAAAGGCTCATCAAAAGAATTTTTCAACATAATTTATAGAACTGTTTACTGACTATAGCTGACCTTCAAAATTGCTATTAAATGTTCACTCTAAGGATTACTCTGTATATTTAACTAAAACCTCAGTTTAAAAAGGTTGCCAGTACGTTCCTACTTAGTGTCTATGTTTTCCACCAAGTTTCCATGGAAGACAAAAATTAATAGCTAGAAAATACACATCTTTTCTGCTTAGAACTGACAACAAGAAGTCAAATAATTTTTGAAGAATAGCCTTATTTTATGACTTCAAATGTACAGAATCAGTATGCTGGATTAGGCAATATTTTATTCTTTCCTGTTTCCATGATGTGTCCTCGTAATCACCATGTCTCTAAGAATTTGTCCTGACTACATTTTTTGAAGGATATTAGATACTGTTAGTTTGTGTACCAGTTGTGTGATTGAGGTCTAGAGCAGAATACCTTCCCTGTAGTTTTATTAGGAAAAAACTTTCTTTCCTTTAACCGTATTCTAGTTGGAGTATGATACTGACGTGCTTTTGTAGGGTAGAAACACCCTTTGAAAAAATGCTAGAAGGTGTTAGCTAATCTTTTTCAATGATGCATTTTTACAGCCTAATCAAGATAAACCCCAGGAGGGA
>NW_009937084.1:57891-63654 GCF_000696875.1 Nestor notabilis
GATGGATCTGTGCCCCGTGTGGTTTTTCAAATGGATTAAAAGTCCATTTTGTTAACAGAGTGCAGTGTAGTATGAAATAAACCTGAAAGCATATGGTTTTGCCCTGCCGGAGAGGCATAGGTTGAAGATCTGCTGTGATATTCCCAGTCCCAACCTCCCTCTGCCAGGAAGCTTCAACAGTGGTGGGCCTACAGCTGGACCTCACTGTTCCTGTTGTTTTAAGGCTACAGCAGTGACAGTGAGTTGGATGGAACAGTGATGCCAAACTGACTGACCCAAGATGATTATCCAGGGCTGGAGAGGGTGAGGGCGGGATTGCTTCATTGGAGGTGGCACATAGTTTTGTGTGAACCAGAGCTTTGCAGATTGGCAGGGTAACATCCCCTAGGTTGTGCTGGGATAGGGTAGTATGCAAAGCAGTATTTATGGTCTGCATGTCAAGAGCCCACCACAGGCTGTGCATGGGCACCATGCTGTGCTGCTGTAGTCACCTTGCTTCCTGGCAACGACAGTTTGATCCTGCATCTGCTGCCAAAGTGTTGGTCAGGCATGGCCTTATATGCCTGTAGGCAAAGAGAAATTATAATCCCCATGTGCCACTTCGACAATGAGGGCAGCATACAGCTGTGGTTGAGGTACTTGGGTTTTAGACAGCATTTCCAGCTCAAGTGATCATTTCTCATCTCAGCTGGAAAAAAAATGAGCTCATTTGGTTACTTGGTATTCTTCAAGTGCATTCCTCTGTGATCACTGTGGATAGTCCTTGGATGGGATCTGCCAGTAACTTGTACATTACATTTTATTAGGGAAATATTTTCATAGACTTTTTTCTCCTGTTCATAGAATAGCTTTCTCTCTTGAATTAAAAACCAGAGTTTGATCTCAAAAGTTGCAAGTGCATCTGCACTCTTAAGGTAAGTTCTGTTTGATCTACCAGGGTCCTGGGACTATTTCTGGTGCTCAGCCTTTTTCTTGAGCATCTACTCTTTTCCCTATAGCGGCCAGGGCCATGAGAGATGGGTTTTGTTTTCTTTAAATTGAAGTGCAGTAGTATGGTTCCCACAGAAGGCAGCCAACACCATCTTCTACCCAGACCAGGGCAATGCTGAGGTGGATATCCATTCAAGCTGTTCAAAACGTTCTTGCCTATGTTGCAACTGAGGCCAAGATTTCCTCACATGCGCCGCATAAAATAGCCCGTGTGTACTTTGATTTTCTGTTGGTTTTCTTAATACTTCTCCAAGAGCTTCAAAAAACGTTTTAAATTAAGTCAGTTGCAGCTGCTCTGTCAGGAATTCACTAAGCACTGCAGCCACTGAAGCAATTAAAAAAATTGCACAGAAGGTAATTAAAAGCCTTACTGGTTCTTGCTATTAGACTGACATTTTAAATGCCTCTAGATGTTTTATTGTGCCAATAACCTATTTCCCCAGTCTCGAAGAGAAATACAACTGACATCAGTAATTTACTATAGTATTCTACAGGTATCATAACATTCCAATTAGAAATCTATATTAAATCACTGTGGCTTTCTGTCCCACACAGTCTTCACCACACAACTTAATGAAACAGTGGCTATTTGTTAATGAGTATTAGAGTTTAATCTGTCATTCTCATTCCCTATAGTTAGCTATGTAATATTTTTATTACTTGCACGCAAAGAGATGCTTTCTGTTTATCATGAGCATCTGGGCTGGAGGGAGTCAGACAGAGATACTCCTTATTTTGTACAGCAACAGAGCAGAATTCCTGGTTTATTGTACAGGGCACTGCAAGTGGCCTTTCTCTGCTACGATGAGCTTTACTAATGAGCAGGACTCTACAGTATGTGACTGGCTGCTGTCCACAAGGTCTGCAAGGGCATAGCTGGGCTTCTCAATGCATCTCCATTCTCAAATCCTCTGTTTGCAGACAGGCTACTAGAAGGTTCCTCCCGGAAACTGGAGTCAGTCCCCACAGCTAGAAAAGTTAGGCTGCCTTAGTATATCCCTTCCCAAGACCCATGTTTGTCCAGAAAGTAAAGCTGGCAGGATATTAGGCAGTTTACTAGCTTTGAATTCAAGGGCCAAGCAGATACTTCAAAAGGATGCAGAGAAAATATTTCATAACATTTTCCCTGATAGCCTCAAAATGTGAACGTACTAATCCAATGATTTTCCAGTGTGAAAATGAACTACTGTTACTCATCCCTGATAGGTAGTTATAGGAAAACCGCATGACAGAGAGGAAGATAACTGGACACTGCTTAAAGATTTTCCCCTTGATTTATTTTGTAGATCCCACTGGAATATAAAATCAAAACAGATTTCAAGTATATTACACTTATCTGTAGCACATAGAGGTATGACTGTAGCAAGCTTCATTGTGTTATGGATGATATAATGTCTTAAAGTTTGACAGAAATTATTCTGATGCATAAACACGGGGAGCAGCATTAATGTTGAGCTTTCAATTTTGATTCTGTTTTCTATAGCCTAGTTGGCTTAATCCTATGTAAACAGGGTACTTTGGAAAGGATTTCAGCAATAAACAACCTCACACATACTTCTGTGACCCGTAAGAAAGCCTACACAGGCTAGCTTTCATTAACCTCTGTGGTGCCTTTTGAATCATATCCTGCTGATCAGCGCTACATGTCTCTACAGTTTGCCTCAACAAGAATGTAAAATGGCAAAACTCTCCTGGCACTAATCTCTGAAGCCATGTCCAATTCTGGTTTTTTTTAATGAGGCATTGAATTATTCCATACAGTGAGATGCCTGTCAGTTTTCAGCATAGCTCCGTGCATGCTGTTATGCCACCAGAGATAAACGATCAGTAGGATTGATCAGGCAGGCAATCCATTAAACAAATCTGAGCAGAAGAAGAATTTGCACATGCACTGCCAAGGATGAAATAGATATTTTGATAAGGTTGCATAATGAAAATACGTGATGGGTGAGTAGTGACTGGCAGTAGGTAATTAATAGAGAGTTAGCTTTTGCATAAATTATTTATTTCCTATAACTGCAATGGGAGGAAGGTCCAGGGATCAGAAAATGGAGATCCATGGTCAGTTCCCCCATTTTGCCACAGATTTAGCTTTGAGACATTTAGTTCCTCCTCTGTATAGCATCTCTGTTCTTTTGTTGTAAGAACAAAAATAATGGCACAAGGTGCACCTCCTTAGGGCAAAGATGGCCCTTTTTTTCAAAGGGAGAAGGCAGGAAGTAAGTTATGGACTTCTGTGAGAAGCACAGGGCAGGCAGCTATGGTGCTGGCCATCCTCTGCCATGGCTGGACATCTGTGAGTGCAGCAAGGTGTGACATAAGCAGGAGTTAGCGGACAGGTAGTTGCAGTTACGTGATACTCATTAAGTGGTTGTGTAGCATGTATGTTTTTCAGAGGAAAATGGTGTCAATGTAGTATGTAGTCATAAAGGAGAAGACACAACAGAAAGCACAACCCAACTATACCTTCCCTACCGCTGCCTTTAAATCATCCTGTCTATACTTGTCATCATACCCGTGAGCACCAAGACAAAATAGTTAGTAGGTGCTTACTCATACCCCTAGCATGGTTCATGTATTGCTGGCGGTATCTGGATTGCTGCTTAATGATCTTTGTCATGATCTCATCCCGTTAAGCCAGTAGTGCTTCAAGCACTTTGGTCACTCAAATCTGCTCTGTTGTTCATTAAGTCAGTGGGTTTCTATTGAGTTTGAAGGGCAGCAAATAATAAAATCAGGGATTTTATTACCTGGTTTTGCTGACTCCTGATTTAACTGTCACTATTTAAGGCCAAGTGATGGATATATTGATTTCTGCATTTGCCTACACCCTAGCCAGCACATCATTTCCTTTGGATTTATTTATGCTCAAAGGAGTTCTCAGCTGCTTTACACATTTTATTTTTTTTTTAAAGCATTTGTCACAAAAAATCTCACAAAATACCAGAATTTCGTCAAAAATGATCCTAGTCCTCTACTTGGGTGAGGCTGTATTGAGTGTCTTTTTAACAAGGTAGGGAGGATTCCTTCCTAGCAAAAGCCTTAGAAACCAGACTCTAATGCTCTGTCATCTTTGCACTCTGGCAAGCAGTGATTCCTTTTGAGCTTCATACAATGAAAGAATAGCACATCTGAAGTCACTGTCCAGCTGCTTGTAATGGCTCTTGTTGCCAAAAGTCATCTAATTCCCCTTCAGACTTCTAGCTGAGCTGCTTGTGAGATTTCTCCAAATGAATCATTTAGCATGGACAGCTTCGATAGTAACAGGTTCTCATCAAGCAGGTGGGGCAGCACAGTTGGGTCCAGCAGAGGACGTGTGTTCGCAGCTTAAGGGAATAAGATTTTTCAGGGAATAGAAACCAAAGCTCTTGTAACAGACTTCTCTGCCTAACAATGTAATGTCTGATGCTCTAAAGCTAAAGCTTGAAAACATTTTAATTAGGAAACATGTAGATGGTTAAGTCTAACAGTAATAGTCTAAGAGTGTTTGGGTAGGAAACCTGGCTGTCTAGGTGGAATTGTGAAGTTGTGAGCTAATTCACTGACATGCAGCGTAATTTGTGATTAAGGTTATCTGCAGTATCTAACCTTTCAGTAAATGCCAGCTGCATAATGACTGTCAGTTTTCTCTCCTCAGATATTACATTGCAGAAGGTTCTATCTGACCATAAGAATCTATTTAATAAGACTCTAATGGGAAATGGCCAGTATCTGAGTATTACAGATTAAAAGTGACAATACTAATTGACTGCAGAGGTATCTACATGAAGAGGGACCAGAAAAATCATTTAAGTCTAAATGAAATTGGACTGATTTGATATTTGAAAGAGCATTACATTCCTCTTGTGTTTGGCAGTGTGAATTAATTGGTCTGTGTCAGGCAGAACTGGTTTTTATGTAGCAGTAGGCTAAGACTGGTGGGGAGCGAATAACCTGAACTTGGGGAATTTAGAAATACATTAGTTCACTAAAATTAGACGTATATGGAGAGGTTTGTATTGTATGTAATTTTTATGGTAAGGAATTAAATTATATTTTGTATATGCCAAAATCAAACTCTAGAAAACTTTTATGATTTGATTGTGTGGGATTGTGATTGCTAGTAAAACAAATGGGGTACACAACCACATTTCTGCTCTGAAGATGCAGATTTAATTACCTTTTTAAAAAATTTTGCAAATAAATAGAACAAAGAAATAGAAGAAGTTATATTTTATGAGGAGTAATTAGTAGGAATATAGTAAGAGGAAAAGGATCATTCATGTCATTTGCTCATCTCAAAATTGATTTAAAATCATTATGTATCAGATAAATGCATGTGCTTAATTCCTCTACAGTTTGCTGTGCACAAATCTTTACTTTCAGTTAAAGAGGTTGCAGTACAAATTAATTTTTCCACATGATTTTTTATGGGTCTAAGAAGGGAATCAAACCATAACATTGATTCCAAGTAACATGTGCACCAAAAAAAAGCACAATATTTGCATATGTAGATGTATAAGAAGTTTTTTGAAAATCAACATTAGACATCCTTTAAAGTCCCAAGTTACCAAGAAAAATTCTCTTCTAGAATGGGTCTGTGTGATTCCCCATAGGGGAAAATAGTTGTAAAGATAGATACACAAAACGGCTTTCAATACATGCTGCCACTGCCCTCCCCCACTTCAAAATCTCCCCGAGTTAAATGTCTTGTGTATTACAAGAGCACATGATCTACCTTGCCATGTTCTTATTTTATTTTAATTATTTTATTTTATTTTATTGTATTTTATT
>NW_009937085.1:0-426 GCF_000696875.1 Nestor notabilis
CCAGCCCCACCAGCCTTCCCAGGTCCCCTGGGGACAGCAGAACCCAGCCTGGCCCTGACAGCATGGAAAGTCTGAGCCCAAACCCTGGCTGTGGTGGGCAGGAGGCGATGCCAGAGCCGGGGCCATGTGTCTGCAGCAGAAAACCTCAGGATGGTTTCGGAACAGCCGGTGTGGAGCAGGGAAAAGGCAGCGAGAGCCGCGGCGGGGACGGGAGCGTGCAAGCAGGACGTGCACACGCGTGTGCACTGGTGCTTGTGCACATGTGTGTGCGTGCGCCCATGCACGTGTGCTTGGCGGGACGAAGGGGGTTGAGGTCAGCCTTGGAGGGGGGCACAGCCACAGCACACAAAGGGCCGGGCAGGGGAGGAGGGAAGGAGCGGGAGGAGGCTTCTCTTTGCCATTCACCTCACGCTTGAGGTTCCTTGC
>NW_009937085.1:500-1520 GCF_000696875.1 Nestor notabilis
GGGCTGGGGACGGCGCTGAAAGGACAGCCCAGTGCTATAGCATGGCTGTCACCAGCCCCCAGCCCTCCCCAGGGGACATGGGGCTTGTCATGGGGGGGCTGCTGCTTGCTGCTGCTTCCCAGGGCCTCTTGCAACCCTGCAGAGAGGAGGGCGATGAGAGGGATGCAGGAGATGCGCCTGCACCGGGCAGGGGAGCATCACTCAGTGCCCCCTGGTCCCTCTGCGCAGGCTCCGTGGGGATGGGGGTTCCTGGGAATGCTCCGGAGCCCCAGACACTTGGAGCAGCTTTTCAATCCATGAGCTCTTTGTGCTGTGGATTTCGGCAGCCTCAGAAGAGGATTTGGCACCTGCACAGTGCTCCCAGGGCCAGGTACAGGCTGCCAGGGCCAGGCTGGCGGGAGCCTGGTCCCATCCCTGCATCCCTCCATGAGCAGAGCGCCCGGAGTGCACCCGTGGGACCAGAGCACCAGGGAGAGGCTGTGAATACAGCCCCTGGCACCACACACCATAGACATACAGTCCCAGGCACATGGATATACAGCCCCAGCACCATGGATATACAGCCCCAGCACCATGGATATACAGCCCCAGCACCATGGATATACAGCCCCTGGTACCACCCCATGGATGCAGAGCCCCTGGTACTACACCCCATGGATGCAGAGCCTCTAGCACCATGCACTATTAACGCACAGCCCCAGCCCCAAGCACCCTGACCATCACCCATCATGTGGTGAGCACAGAGCCCGTTCCCAGCAGGAGCTCCCCACGGGCAGCCGGAGCCAAGCCAGGAGCTCTCTGTGCTCCGCATCATTTGCATTCAGCCCCAGAGCTCTGGAGCAGGGACAAACCCTCCCTCCTGGTGGCCGGGCTCCAGCGGGGTCTGGCTGCAAGGAAGCACCTTCCCTTCCTGTTCCCAAGGCACCGCCGTGGCGTGAGCAGCAGCCTCCGAGCCGCGGGCAGTGATGAAACCCTTCAGGAATGGGGTGAGCGGGTGCCTGCTCCCCTCACGCACCCATC
>NW_009937085.1:1719-2323 GCF_000696875.1 Nestor notabilis
CAGGAATGGGACATGAAGGGGGTTAAACCTCATCTCACACTGCCCATGGGCGATGCCCACGGTCTCGGAGCCCCATAATGGCAAAAGGCACCGGGTTTGGGGTTGGAATTTCGGTGGGGTTTTGGTTTTCACTCTTTACCACAAACGGAAAGTTTTTCAGCCCACACGTCGGGAGGAAAAAGCCGGGAATAGGAGGAGGGAAAAGCGGCCAAGAAGGGGGGGTATGGAGGCAGTTGTGGGGAGCATCATCTGTAAGACCTCAGAGCCTGGGAGCTGCTGAAGACAGACTGAGACACAGGCGCACACGCAGGTGACATCCATCTCCATCGGAAACCAGGTGGAAAATGGAGCTGGAGTCTATTTTGGGATAGGAACGATGTTTTTTGCTCCCCTGAGCTCGGCCCCGCTTTCAGAGGACACGATTTGAGGCTGCAGCTCCAGGGGGAAAGGTGGGAGCTGCTGCCAGGGGACGGATGACCCCTGATCCCTCCCCATATGGAAAGGGGCTTCCTCCTCCTCTACGACCCCCTTGTCCCCTCCACGACCCCCTTGTCCCCTCCACGTGCGGGTGGCTCCTCCCGGCTCACAAGGTGCCCGCAGCCCG
>NW_009937086.1:0-18385 GCF_000696875.1 Nestor notabilis
CTGCCCGCGGGATCGCTTTCAAAGCTTCCAGCGTCATTTAGAAAGCTTTTTTCTTCCTCCTCCTCTTCTTCCCTCTATTGGAAATTATTTAGATTAGATTTACACATAAGACGGCAACTTTGCAGTGGTGGCGAGGTTTTGAGCTTAAAAGACAACCAAACAGACCAAATTCCATGCAAGTAGACTCAGAAATGGTGATAGTAGTATTTAAAATGTTGTTTTGAAATGTAATTTAACTCCAGTCTGGTCAGATCCACAGGCTGATACTGTAATCCCCAGTGAAGCTTCTCGTTGATTTAAGAAGCTTCTGTTGGACTGTTTTCTGGACATAGAAGGAAAACCAGAAAGTGGATAGCTTTTTCCTTCAAGAGTTGAAAGCAGCACTCGTTCGAGGGTTTAAGAAGATTTGGAGAATGGGGATTGATCTCCTAACATCAGAGAAGAAATCTGATGACAAGTATCAAACTTCCATGGAACATTTCACCGCTCAGATACATTAGTGACTATCTCTTTTCGGGGCTTACAAACCTGCTCATGGCTTATTCAGTTGCAAAAAGTAACCCTGGAATTTGACTATGAGAAGCATAGGATTTGGAAAAAAATTCCACCTGCCTCTTTAAAAACCCTACTGAGAAAAAGCTTAGGCAAGGAAGAGCTTCATCATAACCCTTTGCAGCATGCTGAGCCTTAGCTACCTGTAATATTACCTGATAATTACATGCAAAGACCTGGGTATCAAACACCTGACCGGACCTTGTTGTCACCTGGCAAATGTCAGCACAGAGCAGTCACAGGGAGTTTTCACCATAAGCCCAGGTATGGGAAGAGAAGCGGGGGAAGGAATGTAATCACTGTCAATGAGGGAAAGGGTTTGAGTGTTGCTTCTCCCACTAAAAACCCTTTGAGGGAGCAGACCTGAAACTTAAAAGCTTTTGAAGAGGCTGTTTGGAGGGAAAACCGCTTTCAGTTGTCAGATTGTATGAAGGTGAAGCCCAGTATCTAACCCTGCAGATGTGTTCAATTTGTGGTTTTGTGAGGAAAGGGTGAGTGGGACAGAAAAAAAGCTAACAAAAAAGCAGAGATTTTTCTTTTCCCCATTTTTATTTCATATATTTATTATCTGAGTTTTAGTGCTCATTTACAGTGGTGTTAATAGTGTATATTAACATTAGTGCATATGTCAAAGGATCCTAAGCAATTTACGATAGACTATGCAGCTATAGGAAGTGATTTACTTACTGTGAAAACAGTTACCTTTGGGGTGAAAAGCAGCAAGTGTTTGAGATCATGCAGCCACAGTACCTGATAATTTAGCATTGGACATTTCTGCCATGAGGAAATCATAGAGGGGAATTCAGAAAAGCGGGAAATCATCTCATAGCCAAAGAGGAATGTGGCAGGTAACATCCTTGTCCCAAGAAGTGAAAGATCCTACAAAAGTCACCAGTTACAACACCCTGCAGCCACTAGAAACTCCTGATGTAATTTTTTCCTACTGAATTGCAAAAACCTCTTTTGTAGCATTTACATTTTCCTTAGAGGCTTTTTGTCTTAAGTCCTGGCTGGAGTCTGTAACTTGTGCGAGCTGTCAGGATCAGAGCCCCAGGTGGTACAGCTGCAGGCCATGTTTAATAGTTAATGCTGAACAATGTTGTGATAATGGTATCCTGTTATTTACATGCTATTGGAAATTCGTGATTTTTTCTTTTAAATACACTCTTGAAGATGGGATGAAGTCTCAAGAAAGAGCTTCTGATTCTTACCCTACATTTTGCAGCTCTGGGAAATATTTGGGTCTAAACTTGAATTCTTGAATGCACCAAGCAAATGTTCTTCAGTTATTGAACTCCATTTGATGGGATTGTAATTTGAAAGGCTGCTGGAAACTTTATCTTGCTCGGAAATATGTATCTTGGGTGCAGTGCAGAGTGCACACTATGGGTGCAAGGCCTACATTCCATTTAGGTTTACATGCATGATTCCTCTTGATGCAGATGAAGCTGCTTGTGCATCTGAGATGGTGGCAGCGGAGAGCCTCAGCTGTGCTGCCCCTGACCACAAAACACTTCCTTCTTGGTGGGTCTTCAGTTCTGCCTTCCAAGGTGTAAAGAGAGCAGTTTAAACCTCTGCTTTCAGAGCAACTTGTTCTTCTGAGCTGATAATGCCATGAAGGGTGTTTGAAAAGCTTGCTTTTCTGTTCTTGTGGTAAGAAAGGTTAGGAATAAGTAGCAGATCAATGGATATGCTATGTAAGCCTTGTGAGCAGAAGAAATGCGTAATCCTATCACTGAAGCAAAGGACTACTGGAAAACAAAACTGATTTTTAGAGTACTGAGTGGTGTCTAGTTCTGATCTGGGAAAGTGTCAGTACTGAGGCAATGCAGGGTGGAACTTTTAACAGTGATGAAAATCTGCAGAGAGCAGGGCACAGAAAGAAGCAATCTGCTTAGAAGATGTGCAACAGGACAGATCAAAACCTGCTTTGGGCTAAGAATGAACACTTTTTCTGTTGATGGAATCACAGCTTCTGAGAAGAAACGTGATGGGAACGTACTCTTCCTTTCACATGTATCAGTTCAATTGGCCACTTGGAAATTTATAGCCTCTATTGCAGCATCCATTTTTCCTCCTTTCCTTTCTAGAAGCCAGGGCCTGCTTTCCAAGAAGTGGTTCAGCACTGGATAGTCCAGGTGCTATGCTAATCAGATAGCTGTTATTTTGGGGTGGGTGGGTAGGTACAAGCTGCCATTCAAAGGAACATGTGTATATGGATGGCAGGAACTGGCTGGCCATGAGTAGCTGCACCTGCATGTCTGGGAGATCAGAATGATTGTAAATGCTCCTCTAGTCCCGTATAACAAGAGTCCCTGTCTCTCTCCCTTAATAACCACAGGAGAGCACATCCATAGTGAGAGATATCCCATATTAGAGAAACAGAACCAGTAACTTGGAGGAAAAAAGAAGGTGCCATTACCTTTATTTTACAAAAAGTGAGGAGAAGATCAGAATAATGGCCGCTCTCAGAGAGCCAGGACTGAATCGCAGGTCCTTTAGTCATGAGATTCCCTTCTCCTCTGAGCTGTATTTGTTTTGTTAGAGACTCTGGTATCTCTGATTTGCCAGCAACCCTCGTATTAGCTCTTGCCTTTTTTCAACCATTTTTACTTCTCCTTTCTTTTTCTCCCCAAGGCTATTTCTTTGAAGCAGCCCCATTTCGGTAGCAGACTTGAAAATCTGTTTTAAACATGACTCCCCATTCATACCTCACATCAATTTATGTATTTCTTCCTTTTTGTAGATCTAATTTTTTCCAGTTAAGAACTGTGTAAATAACCCTAATGAGCCTTGAGGGCTCTCATTTGCTTAGGGAGATTAAAACAAGCTGGGAAGTCTCCAAGCACATGGGGCAGAAGGTACAAAACATACCTCACCTAGAGGTGGTCAAATAATTCATCCCAAATCCTTGAGCTGATCTAACAAGACCCTTTGTGGGGTTTTTTTTGGTGTTATTTAGTTGTTATGATTGGATTTAAATGTTTTTTTAAGCAAAGTTGGGTGTACAACTCCTTCAAGAGCTGGTCAATTCTGAGTATTTGCAATCTGCAAGCTCTTCTATGTGATTGATCACCTCAATTCCTAA
This sequence comes from Nestor notabilis, assembly GCF_000696875.1. Taxonomy (NCBI): domain Eukaryota; kingdom Metazoa; phylum Chordata; class Aves; order Psittaciformes; family Psittacidae; genus Nestor; species Nestor notabilis. The sequence continues at coordinate 3,641 of NW_009937086.1, forward strand.
TGATATGCCAAAAAAATTTTGTTTCAGTGTGAGTGAGTAAAAAAATGCCTTTATTTTATTTCCACAAAAATTCATCTACACTGGTGTTCATGAGTTTGTTTTACTGCTTGCACAAAAAGGCTTATGACTTTTGCCCACCTGAATATTTACTGCTAAGGATAAAGAGTGGCTGTATCTGTCAGGAAAGCAAATTCAGGAATGTGGCAGCACACTCAGCATGTTTTGTTTTGCATGTAACTGATTTCTTTTTCCCTTGCTGGCTTTTTTGCTGCACAGTGGACATTGCACGTGGATTGTTTCTAATGACATCAGGATCTGCTAGTCCCTGCAGTTGCCCCATGGATCAAGTGCTCTCTGAGTGGACAAGATGGGATTGTTTAATATAAAAGCATATAGGGAAAACATCCTGGAGCTGCATTTTCTGAACAAGATCTCTGTCTCTCTCTGCAAGAGAATGAGTCTCTGTTCCACTTCCCCTGTATTATCTTACCTACCCAGCTCCTTGGGAACTGCATGGCTGAGCAAGGATGCTTTGCTGCTCAAACAAAGCCTGGCATTGTCCAAGGGGCAGGCATACAAATCTGGACCTTGCCCCTGGAAGAGAGTGGAGTGACCCTGAACCCGAGCTCGCCCAAAAGCAAAATGCAGCCACTGCTTCTTTGACCTAGGGTTTGTTCAACAGCACCTTTTGAAAGATGTTAACCTCCAGCCACTGCTAGCTCTATCATATGTGAAAACACAGCAGAGCTCCTGTTTGCTGCGTGGAAAAAATGGGAATGAAATCGGTTTTGTACACTTTAACTTTTGGAAGACCTCAGCCCATGGGTGCTGGAGCAATTCTTTCTGTGTAGCCCTGGCCGACTATGCTCGGCATAACCCTGAAATCTAACAAATGCTGACCTTGCCCATAAAAGCATTACATTGTTTTTAAACATTAGTTTCCTATTCCTGACAGATAAGATGAAAAGTTAACAATGCGTTAAGGCTGTAAAATGTTGGAGAGAGTTTAGATTTCACCTCTGTTTAACTTTTTGTCAACAGATTGGCATTTTCCTCCCCATTCAGAACAGTTGGGTTTTGCTTTCAGCGCTGAGTAATAGCTCTTAGATGCTCTCTCACGCAGAGATTTGAGTTCAATATTAAAGCATTGATAACACTCTTATTATCAGAAAGACATGGCCTATGGGCTCAGAGGGAATCTAAAACAGCTCTTTCAGTGCAATAAAAGAATAGTTCTACATTACGTGACATGAAGTTCCCAGATACATTACTTAACCAGATCACGGCATGCTAGTAGATTCAGACCCATGCAGGCCTGCTAAGCCTTTCTGAAATGACTTCCTTTCAAGAAAACAGTGCCCTAGTGCAAGATATCTTTGCTAACACACTGGGTGTAAATTGCTGCTCCTACACGTTAAACAGCACAGCCAATACTCACTGGGAGAGGCCATGTGGGGTCAGCAGGGTGAGGGAATCATGCCGCTGGGACTTAAAGAGTTAATGATTTTAGCTGGGGGCTACGTTTCAGTCGCTGTACTTTGTGCTGTGCTGGAGTTAAATGCTGTTGAAACTAAGTTAAGGGCAGTGCTGAATATCAGTATATCCACTGAGCCAAGGAGATCCATTTATTTTTAATTGAATTAAATTGCTCACAAAATGAAAGTAGCATACTTGCATTAATATTTAATTACTTACAGTGTTAAACAATGATCACAAAGAAAACTTTACTGGTGCCTTTTCCATCTCTGCATTTTCCTATTACTTTGTTGCATGAGATTGTCCTGCTGGCCTGCCTGTGATTTAGATGTTAAAGGCTACTAAGGCTGAGTGCTACTGGTGTTTTCAGCAGGCAGGGGAACAAACTTGAGCTTTGGTGCTGAAGCTGCTGTGGAGCTACAACCAAGGAAAGGGGACTGGGAGATCTGCAGCCAGACCAGAGAGAATGGCTCCTCCCTCACAAAAAATGAGGCTCACCTTAACACTAGCCTGAAAGTCATCATAGAAACATCAGCTGCCATGGCTACTGCCACTACTCCTTGTTATTACAGTGAGCTCTCTGATTGGTGGGGGTAAAAGAAAAGGATGTGGGGTTTTCCTTTCAATTCAAACCCTGAATTTAAACATGATTTTGAAATCTGTGAAATTAAAACCAGGCTCTGCTTGAACATTGCCAAGGAACAGAATTGCTCAGGGGGTCAGTTATGCCTAAAATTGGCTTTTCAGCACTAATCTCATACCATCAATGTGGCCCATTATTTTCCACAGTGAAGGTGCTCTAGATGTGCATATGTATTCTTACACCCACTTGAGTAAACCCAGCCGAGCACTTACACAAAAAGCTGAGGTGATGTAATCACAGCAGGTATCACCATGGATGAAGTGGTGAATGCTCCATCCTTGGCAGTGCTCAAGGCCAGGCTGGACAGAGCCTTGGGCAACATGGGCTAGTGTGAGGTGTCCTTGCCCTTAGGAAGGGGGTTGGAACTAGGGGAGCTTAAGGTCCTTTCCAGCCCAAACTGTTCTATGATTCTGTGATGGTGTAGACCTCGTCAAGTTAGAAAACTCCTCTGTATGTTTCCTCTCTTATACGTCAAGGTTCACAACATTTATGTTTGTGTATAATGTTCCTTTTAACATAATCCAGTTCAGATAGAAATGAACCTAGTCCCACAAAGAGACTGGAGCTCCAGAGGTATGACTGGTCTTGTTGCTTGTAGTGGAGCTAGGCTGGTTTATCTCAGTTTGGCTTTTGGCAGTACTGGATGGATTGAACTAAGGCCATAACTTCAGAAATTAAGTATGTGTTTTATATCCTACTTATAGTCAAAACCAACCTCTCTCTTTATTTCACAGCATACCCTCATATTATTTATAGAACAGGTAATGCTATTAAAACAGAGCAATTAACTGTAAGAAGCAACTTCTAAGTGAAGATGGTACATTATTTTCTCCTCAAGCGCTGCCTGTAGCTTGAATGTTGCTGAAGAAATTGGCTTCTCATTGCCGTGCTGACTATGTCTGCTTGATTCAGAAAGCACTTATTACAGTAGGAAATGCCAGACCTGCTGTTTCAATACCACATTTGGACTGTGAATGTTGGCAGCACGTGTCTTTTGTTAAGGCTTAGGTCCATCTTCATTCGGATCCCCTTTCCAGGTAGCTCCAGGTGCTCAGATCTTTCTAAGGTATGAGCTTTCCTTGTCGTGGGGGAAGGAAATGGTAATTCCTTGGGGCTCCCACTGGAAAATGAAGAAATCATCAAGAGAAGGAAAAATGTCAGCAAGACACTTCAAGCAGCACAATTCCAGGCACACATGCTACTTTTAGTGTGTTGAAGTCAGTTGGCCTTTGGACAAATGCCTCATCGTAACACCACCCGAGGTGTGTGATAATCGCCAAGAAATGCTCTACCTGTCATGTCTTATTGCTTAAATATTTATGCTTATGACATTTGATTCCTACACTCTATATGTCATCAGAATGTTTCACTCACAGTAGATATGTCATCACCCACCAGGAACAGCTGACACTAAGGATTAGAACACTTTCAAATTAAAAATCCCTAAACAAAGAAATGACATGCTAGTAATTGTCTGGGGTAGTATAAATCAAATATATGATGATATGAACTAATAGATTTATTACATTAAGCTGACCCAGCCATTTAATTTGATGATTCCTGTGCCTTGCTTAACTCTGTGAGGAAAGCAGAGAAAGAATAGGACTTGTATTAATGGTACTTCTTATTTTGATGAAGGTCATGCTGTATTTCCTCTCAGTACCACCCTGTGGAGTCAATAAGGAAGAGTACGTTCTGTGGCAGAAATTGCTAGAGAGAACCCAGTGTGCAAAATTCAGTCCTCCTGCCAAGTAGTTCTTGTCTTGAAGGATCATTTAAAAGTATTCCCAGTGCTTCCAGTATGTCGGGTGACCTTCACTAGGAGTTCATCTTCTAATACACAGATTTCCAGCTACTTCATACAGGGCAAACCCAAACTAGCCCACCTTTCCCTGCTGTGGGTTAGGCAGAGGAGATGCCCACCATCCTGGCCTCCACCTGTGTCCTGGGCAGCAGTCCTGCCTCAGGTGATGCCTTGAAACCCTCGGCTGGGCAGAGATGGATATAGCAGAGGTGCTCAGCTTTTGGCACCACTCTAGTAGCTGCTTTTGGTGTCTGCTGAGACAGCCATGGTGGGATGGGTGCAGCCATTCTGCACTGAGGTATGAATCATGGGGCTGCCAGCTGGATCGCCCTAGTGCCAGATGTTTTTAATTGGATTAAAAAGCTGTAATGCTGATATTTTCTAATAAGCCACTGTACATGAATGCTGTTGCCCTTCACTGAGTAAAGTCAAAGCTGGTCAGTTACGTGTTTGGAGGCAGGGCTACTGCCAGCAAAAGGAGCTTCTCTTTAGACCAAGCACCCGTGAAAAGCAAGGTCTCACCTCTGTCATGTGTCACCTGGGTGTGCACTGGAATCACAACTAATTCTCTGCTTGTACCCAGACATATTTCTTTAGGGTCTTTTATTCACTAGCACCCGTCAGTAATGGATCTAAATAATGACATGGACACAGTGGGATGAAAGTGTAAGCTCATGCTCCATGTCAAAACACATGGATTAAAACACATAAATGAATGAGATGGAGTGAAGATGTATAATTTCCATCTTAACTGTACTCTCTTGCATTTTTAGTGCAGTTAAAAAATATTAATCAAAACATTGATTGCTAATAAAAGATAAAAACAAAGAGACCTAATATTTTGCTGCTTAAAGAATGTTATCAGTTAATGGCTATAAACCCATTTCTATCATTCTTCAAGCAGAATTCCTCTCTCAGAGCTGTGTGGTGGAACTTGTCCTGAGACAATGTGCTCTGACTATGTATGTATAGTGCCCTTTGATATTAGCAGGGGAATCCAGAACATTGGATTTGCTTTATGGCCCTAAGTGAAGGATTCTTCCTTTTGTGTCGTAGTAGCATGTATCAGCACTTTCACTCATGGATTCTGTACATCTCCCTCAAACCAGCCCAAATAAAGCAAGCAGCATGTGATCTGCCCTGGCACTGGCTCAGCAGGGTGGCATTGAGCAGCTATATATATCTGGCACAACGTGGCTTGCACACTGTGTGTGGATTTGAACGTACTCACCCAGAGTGGCCCTTTCACACCCGCAAGAGATGGTCAGTTGTCCGCAGCCACTGGCGACAGCGGGAGCAGTCACCTTCCATATCTGCCGCTGTGCACGTCGCTCCCGCTTATGAAGTTATCAAATGTTATGCCCTTCTCTTTAATAAAGGGGTTATCTGAGGGGAGGGAGGGGACGTTGTTTTGGCTGGAATTTCACAAGGCACAGGTGGTACAACCAGCTGCAAGATCTTTAGTTCTTGTTGGCTGTACACCAGCTCTTGGTCTTTTCATAGTTCTTTCACTGGTAGTGAAGGAGGAGGAGTGGCAGGAAGGGACAGTGGGCCCTTGATGATGTTGTTCAGCATCAGCAGCTGTCTCAGGTTGGCATTAGGCTCTGGAACAGTTCCTCAGGAGGTGTTTATGCTGAACTGTTCCCCGGTGACACTGGACGCATTAGCAGAAATGGGAATGCAGCAAAATGTTTATTGAAAAGAATCCGTGCAAATGTCTACCCCGTCTCTGAATTTCCCCCATCTTTTACTTTGCAAGCTGCCTGGGGTTGTGCAACAAGCACCCAAAAGATCTCTCTCTGTAGAAAAGGGTAGATTCTTCCACCATTGCTTCCCCTGAGTGATACTACATAAACTATTCAGATGGACACAGCACCAAAGCATATGCCTCTGATTAACCAATTATTTCTGAGGCTGCTGTGAGTGGAAATTACTGGAGATAAGGAGCCAGATCTCGGGTTTGTACAAGATGGAGTGAGTGTTCCTGAGAGAAAAGAGGCAAAACCCAAATAATACTGGGATGTGGAATTATAAAGAAAGAGAACTTTCACAAGCAGGGAAAACAGTTTGGGGATTAAAAGAGTTTGGGGGAGAACTAGAAGGAAGCTGGCAGAAGCTTCTGCAGAAAGCTGGGGTTTTCCTGAATGATACAAGAATTTTATGGGGAGATAAGACTGAAAACTTGAAAGTAAATAACACTGGGACTGTCTTCTTCAGACGGCTGTGTTCTACCCTACTTCGTCTCTCAAATGCCCGTGGAGATCACAGGAGCTTAGCTTTGATGGCAGAATATCCTGAGAAGTTGTTTGTATTGGAAGCCCTGTTTGACTTCTTACTCTGTTTGTGGGTATATGTGTATGTTCTCACAGAACTCTTGGAAAAGTTCCTTTGAACTTCCATAGCACTTTTTGACCAAGAAGTACGAATTGAAAGGGGCCTCTGGAGGTCATCTAGTTCAGCCTCCTGCTCATGTCAGCTCTGGTTTTTTTCCTCAATGAGTCTTGAAAGCCTCCGTGAACAGAGATATCAGCTCTTGGGTAACCCGTTCCTGCACTACTGCTCTGGTGAATAAGTTTACCCTCATGTCTGTTCTGAATCTCCCGAGCCACAGCTCATGGTTATTTCTCCTTGTTTTACCCTCTGCTGCTACCAAGAAGAGAGGCTCAGTAGTCTTTGTGACTTCCCTTCAAATATTGAGTATAGACCTCCCTTCCCAGCCTTCACTTCCTTGAATAAGCCCAGTAGCTTCAATCTTTCCTAGTATGTGCTTTAGCCCTAATGATCTTGGTAGCCTTCTTCTGTGACCTCTCCAGTTTCTCAGCACCCTCTTTGACTTGTAGGGTTTCGAAGCCAGAGGTGGTATCCCAGATGGAGCTGAATAGAGGGGGATGAAAATCTCCTGTGGGCTGCTGGTCATGCTCTTAACATAGCATAGCCTTTGCTTTATTCTCCCTGAAAAGGGGTAGCTCCTAACTGGACAATGCTTTGACTGGAGATATGTGGCCTTCTTGTCGTGGCCATGCTGGGAAAGACCACCAGCTGTGAGACACAGAACTAACAAAGAAGGCAGTTTAGAGTATCTCCGTCTGATCTTCTGAAGTGAGGGTAGGTTGTATGGCGAGCAAGCAAAATGTGTCTGCAAACAGCGAAATGTGCCCATGTCACCCGGACACTTCAGAAGAGGTTGCCCCAGGTTCTCCTCACTCAGCTTTCTTTTTCCTCCTCTCATGCGCGTAGAGTATTGTAGAAAGCAGCGTAAGAGCATTTATTCAAATCCAGCAAAAATCAAACTCTCCTTTCTCCACTAAAACAGGCTTAGTTTTGTACCCTGCAAAAGGATACAAAAAGCCTTGCTTCCCCACACACGAAAAGCCCATCTCTGGGAACATCTAGTATACAGAACGTGTGAATGAAAAGAAGGGATGTAACATTTGTGAGATCCAGAAGCTTGTGACAGCCACTCGGAGAATGAAACACATGTATTATGACAAAATCACAAACTGCTGGCTTGGCAGATTCCCTGGGAACAGGGGGGGAAGGTGATAGCTGCTCGAAAGTCAGAGAAAGGATCAATATTGAATAAATCAAAACAAATATGTGATAGGTTCTGATATAAAAATTAAGTACCAGGGAATCTGAGGCATGAGAATATCCAATTACTGGGCTAGTGCTGCAATCACTCTCAGGCTGAGAAAAGGGGGAGGGCAGAGTGAAATTACTAACAGGGTAATAGCTGGTAGTAGCCTTAATGTTTACACACGCAGCCTGTCTTAATAGGCTTAGCACAGGAACATACTTACTGCTGCTTGTATTTTATGGATGGAGAAATTGAGGAACTGGCCACAGGTCTCTTGTTCCTCCTGGTCCTCCATGGATGCTCAGTGCCTGTCCCCCTTTCCCTCTTTTATCCATGCCTCTCCCAGCATTTCACTCATGCTTGATTCAAGCCTGGATTTGAGTTTGTTGGTGGTGTTGAAGTGCTCAGCAAAGGATGTGGCCACTTATTCGTAGAGGGATGTGCTTCTTTGTGCAGAGAATATTCAATCCTAACACAATGCAAGAGGAGGAAGACCACTGATACTGGTGGAAGACAGAGATTTTCCTGCTTATCATGGCTTTCTGTTTAGAAAACGCCTCTTTACTGTGCATTTTTTCCCCCGAATCTGCCTGCTTGCGTTTATCTTGTGCATTCTCAGGTGTTTTCCATGTCTTTTAAATTTTGTTCCTCTTTCAAGTTTAAATTAGAGCACTGAGATGGAAGGAGTCATTATACAAGTGTAGTGGTATATGGCTTTGTGCTGGCTATCTGCATGGAGGGAATTTCATCCTAGGAAGTTTTCCACTGGACACAGGCTATGCTTCCAGGGATGAATTTTCTGGAGCAAACGGACCTTGTTCTGAAGCTGGTTCAGGACACTAAGGACTATACCTGTGGCAGTATTTGTTAGCATTTCTTGTCTCATAACTGTGTTTAGTGAGGTAGCTACTATATACCCATTATGATAAAGAGAGCATTGCTGTTCCAAACTCCAACCCCGTACCAGCATCTCCTGTCACCTTTTAATACAGTGACTTATTTATCTGAGAAATGTGTGATCATAAGGCTGCAATTTTAGAAAACATTACCTGTAATAAAGAAATGAATCCCATATCTTTCTGAACTTTCTTCACTGTCATTTTAATTCTTCGGTTTTTTGCCTCAGAAACAAGACATGCTGAGTAGTATTCACTGATTTATTTTCTTTTAATACAAGAAATATCAGCCAACCTAGCAGAATGTATGGATTTTCTTTTATCCTTAACTGAGCACATAATATGTTAGCAAAATGAACATATACTAGCCCCTATCTACTGAATTTCTCTCATATTTTCCAAATAACTTCACACCGCTCTTTCTGTGGTTGACTGAAATAACATCTTGCCTTAGTTTATTTTGAGGCTATCCATGCTATCATGTTCTACAGATAAAGATGAGGAAAAAGTGAAGGAATTGAAGGAATGGGTGCAAGAGGAATGTTTATAAAGCGCACTGAGATAGCTTTCAATGGAAGATGCTGTAAAAGTGCAAAGCTCTATTATTATTGTTATTACTTTATTATATGTGGCTACCACACAGAGGTATGACTGGATAAATGAAACTCAAATAAAAGCAAGGACTGATTTCAACTATTCCTTACTTAATCCTATAAACAGTCAACTGATATCTTAATATACATTGCTGCTGCTCCTGGCCAGGAAGTCATGGGAGAAGGTAAGGTATTATTGGGTTTATCTGTTGTACGTCTTACATAGAGGGCAAATCCAGTTTCTCTTTTGTGTGGAAAAATCTTGGCATTTAGCTGGGGTCCTCTGACCCTGAAGCTTGAATTCTGTGTTGGAATGCATCAATATATGGAAATTTGGGGCTCATATATAAGAAAAAATGTCATTCTAGCTTAACTCTAAGTAGGCAAGGAATTGCTCTTTGTTTTCAACTGGAATCTACTGAAGTATTTTTCCAGGTGGAGAAAACAGTGTGTGACTAGTATGAACCTTGTTTTTTGTGCTGAAGTGGTGTGTGGGGTAGCTCTGCTGCAGATCTTGGAGGCATTGGCTTATACAATTAACCTCCTGCTACTACAAACAGGCTGAAACCTTGCTTAATATAAATCGATGTAACACTACTAATGTCATAGTCTCTTCTGCTGACTTTAGACTCCTAGTCCAGAGCACCAAAAATATCACAAGCCATACCCCAACACCTCCAACAGCAAGGACATAAACCCCACAACTGACAGCACTGCAAGTCACATCAGCTCAGGGGCTGATTTAAAAGTACTGAAAGAGCTGTGGATATCTGCTAAGTGATATGAACATATTCTCTAATTTGTCTTTCACAGACAGCTGGAGTGTGGTAGCACCACTTTTCATCCTCTCTAGTAGTAACAACTGTTCACCCAAGGCCTTCCCATTTCTTTACTTGCAGAAAACACTCTAGATAGGGTAACGTGTAGAAGTGCACTGCTCCTCGATGCAGTCCTTCGACCTTAGAACTATTTCTCCACTTACAATATACTGATGCGCTACACTGGTGTAAATCTGCTTGAAGTGTGGATTTACATGCCTGTGCCATGCAGGGATGGAGGGCTACATCCTCAGGGGAAAGCAGCCGAGAGCAGCTCAGTACAGCCTTCTGCAGTTAACAGAACCTGCAGGTGTTAGTAAAAGTCTCAGTCAATAAGGGGAGGGCAAGGCTTCAGCATTGTTTTTTTAACTTTGAAAAGGAATTTTAGTTAATTAAAAGTGAAGGGAAAAACAAATACAAGAGAAAAAGTCTTGTCAATCTAGTGAGTGTTCCTCACCTGTATGGCCCCAGCTCTCTGTCTATGGAGGAGAGCAGCTCTTCGTGCTCAGCCTGCTGAGCGCTCTGCCTGCATCTCGGAGAGCCAGTCTGTGGTGCCTGCTGCACCTCCCTTTCCTCCTCCTCCTCTTCTTCCTCCCGGTCCTGCATGTCCCCAGGGCTTGAGTGCCTCTGGTAAGTAAGTTGCACCAGATGAGAACACTGCCCTTTCCTCTTCCTGAGCCCTCTATGTGTAGCTTATATTTTGGGGTGCATGAAAATATCCATACCCTAATTTCCTTTCACATCTCTTTCAAAACAAACCCATTTGAATCAGACCATTGCAACGACAAAATCCCAACTAGGAGCAACAGGGAAGAAAAAAACCCAACCCAAAGTACACACTCCTCCCTCCAAACCATTATCTTTTGCCATGAACTAAAACCCAGCAGCTTCACTTGATTTCATTTTTGGTAATAACAACAACAGAAATTTGCATCTGGGCTGACAATGTGTATAGTGAGTGTTAGCCCAGTGTGATTTGAAATTGGCAAGTTACAGCAACCCTCTGGAAAACCAGGATTTACAAGGGAAATGCTGACAAACACTTAACTACAGTGGCACTTGCTCTATACTATATAACACATAAAACAGTGAAATGGAACATAAGTCTCTCCTAATTATTGAAAATATTTGGGGGCTGACTTGTGCTAAAATGCTCATTTTCATCTTGCGTTTCAGATAGGTTTTTTCTCTCTCAAAGCAGATTTTGTTCTAAGCCACCTATTCTTAAAAGAATGCTGCTAACCACCATTGAAAAAGAAGCATGCTGCATGTGATTTTTGGAAGGCATATATAATAAGAAGAATTTCAAGGCTGTGTGGACTTGCATGACACCATATTATTGCATAAGCAAAAAACCAATACTGAATGGTAATAACCATTTGTCAAAGGCAGCATGGAGGATTTTATTATAACCCTTTGTGTGTGTGTGTGTTTGTGTGTATCCTGTATAAAACAATCAGGCACCTTCCAATTTCCAAACACCTGATAATGTTAAAGTTTATTTTATCACAGCCAAGGTTATATTTTCTTTCAACTCCATAGTGACCTTAGGAAGAAAAGGAATAATGGATCGGGAACCTATTATAGCTATTCTGTGTTAAACAGCCAAGTAAAGGGCAAATATAGTTCTGTAGTGGAATCAATCACCAAAGCCATCAGTGAGAATGACCCTCCTGGCCCCCACCTTCTTCCCTGTGCCTAAGAATTTGCCATATTCAATCTTTAGGCTCTGAACCCAAATGCCCTTTGAAAGTGAATTTATGATCACTCCATCACGCTGTCTATTAGCTCACTTTCTAACAAATAGGATTGAGAAATATATGGCAGGAACTGCAACGGCACATTTCCAACTAATGGTTAAAATGTCAGGGCGATAATGTACAAGTGCTTCTGCCCTCAAACGCAAAATCAAACGCAGCTTTACAAGGGCTGTCGCCATTCCACTTTAGTTAAAGACTTGCAAGCTTCCTTCTTTCCCTTTGCAGGGCTGCAGTTTGGAAGCTGCTGCATCTCATCAGGGCTCGGTTTGCCAGTGCTGTACTGTACTTCATTAGGCAGCTCTATTTAATGGTTTCAACAAAAGCCATCATTTTAGCCCAACTGCCTTGACTAAATTAAAATTTCCAATCTCTGTTTTAGTGTTCTGCAACTGATGTATACATAAGCAAAACTGGTCAACATCTGCCAGGGGGTTGGCCAAAAGTTCTGTAAAGATGTACTTCACATTTCTGAAGCATGTGCAAAGTAACAACGTACTTATCCTCCTGAGGGCTCTCATGATTTTACTTCACCATTTGTTCAGACACACTTTAGCAGCATATAAGCCATACAGTTGATTCTCCCCTTGGTTGCAGTTTTATCTGTAGTGTCATTTTGAGTAATTGGGGTATGGTAGCTGATCAACTTTCAGGTTTCTCATTGGCAGAAAGGGACTGTATTGGCACCAAGAAAGAATATGATGGGTCCTCTCGGTGCCTGAGCAAGTGTCCCTCTTTTGCACTTGGCTACCCAAGGCCATTAGAAAATAAGCTTAATAAAGCAACTCAGTGTATACATCTTAACTGTTCCCAGCCAAGGGGATGCAGCTATAGAAGAAATATTTTAAACCAATATGAAAGATGGTAAATGTACATATTTAGTCAGTGATCTGTGAAAGTTTTTGAATTAGTTTTTAAAGCTTTGTTAAGACCAGAACGCACAGATGTTGAAAACAAGTTCAGATGTAGCGACAGATGGTATTTGATTATGAAGCAGACTGTTCATATAATACAAAGATGCTGCTTCTGCCATACACAAGTAACTGCAGAGAGTGCAGTAGAAATTTTGGAAGGCAGAGCAGTTCAAGAGGTTCTTTGTGCAGCAATAACTTTCACGTTTTTCCAGCAGTGCTAGAATTGGGATCATTTTCTTTCTTTTGCAGTTGACACCCTCACGGCCCACCCCCCATCCCTACCCCCCACCGTTCTCTCCCCTGTTGTGTAGCTATCTTGCACCTTTTTCATCCTTTTTTCAGGTCATTTGAAATCAGATTAGGGATAAATACACTTCATTTATATTTACAGAAGAACGAAGTTCCTTAAGGTTAATAATAACTATAATAACTATTAGATATTACTGATGTTATTTATTAAAATTAAAAAAAAAAAAAAAGAAGAATGACACATTTTGTACAAATCCTGAATTGAGCAAGTGACATTATAACACTATATCCAGAATCACAGGGCAGTTGTACAGGTCTTTTGCTGGGGATTGCACATGTGCCTATTTGCTGGGGCTAATGCCACATTTACCTTGTCAAAACCACAGTCCTTCCCCTTCCCTCCTTCAGAGACGCGGGGTGGTGCTGGAATATGGAGATACGGGAGGAGCTGTACGAAGGGCAGTGGTGCCTGCTGTTGGCACTGGCTTCACCCCGGGGGTGAGAAGGGTTCCAGCTCCAGTGGGGGATCCAAACCCTTGCTGCCATCCTCTGGCACCCCCCAGGCACTGTGGACCCCAGGACGGCAGCAGGAACAGTCACCCTTTGCCTCCCTGTGCCAGAGCAGGCAGCTGCCCGTGGCCCCAGTGAAGGTCTGGAATACTCTGGAAATTTCTGGAAGGGCAGGAGCATTGTTTAACAGCAGGCCCTTGCCCACAGTGCGCACCAGCACCAAGGAGGAAGCGGACCTGGCTTGCAGGCAGGGGGAAATTCTTGCCACAGTTGGATTTTCCCATTTCTCTGTGGTTCCCCCCAGGTTCTGCAAAAGCAAATGGCCAGGTAAAGAGTGTTTTAACATATCAGCTTCGGTCAGGATGCCAGGAAGCAAGGTTTCTGCTAGGGAATAAATCAGGAATGGCAGCAGCGCGTGGATTGCACAATATAAAGTGGGGGCTCTGCGAGGGCTGCGCAGGAAGCCCGTGCTGGGGTTGTTAACGAGTAACGGGGAGCGTTAATAAGTAACACTGAGGGCTGGCAGTGCCCCAGCGCCCCGGTGAGGGGCTGGAGCACAGGGTGCTGGTCCTGGCTCTGCAGTGGGCATGGGGGGGTCCTGGGGAGGAGGTGCCGCCATCCTGCATCTCCGTTTCACTGCCTAGGAAATACGGACACGCAGCGTGAAGAGCTTTGAGCTCAGGCTTGTGAAAGTGCTTGAGGTTTGCCCCTCTGGAGCTCAGTGCTTGGTGGAGCTCCCCAGCTCTAGGTTTCACCAGAAGCTGGGAAGTTGTTGTAGGTTCATGTAAGAAAGCAGTGAATTTCATGTTGTATTTTGCTGCTTCTAAACACCCACATTCTGTTAGGAAAGATTAGAAATACTTCCCTCGACCCGAGCGTCCTTAGACTTCCAGGCTCTTTGCAACCAAGGGCGAGCGCAGGGTGCACATGTTTGAGAGAAGCCTTTAAAGCAGTTTAAACCTCAGCCTCGAGGGCTTTTGGGGATCCCCCCCCCAACTGTTCTGTAGCTATCTTAAATACACCAGCAGCTACTGCCAGGCATGAGGGGCAGGTAAGCGTCCAGCCACTCTCCAGCTGAGGGCGGGCAGGCGTGCAGTCCCGAGGATGGGTGTGTTGACAGAGCCTTGTGTCCATTACTGAGAAATTGTCAAAATAATGTAAAAACCCCAATCTAAAGTGCCTCCACTTCAGAGAAATCTGGGCTTGGGGTTTTGACTGGAGCATCATCTCTTCCTTTAAAAGCCCTGACCAAATTATTGAGCTGATAAGCGATTCCCTTTGGTTTTACATGTGCTGGCATGAATTATCCTTAAGTGCTGCATATTAGGGTTGTTTTGTACTAAAAGGTGTTAAACACTTGTAATAAATATTTTTCCTTATTTCCCCTAGGACACAGTTCCATCTCTGGTTGGTGAAGCATAAAAAAGAGCTGTCATGCCCAGTTTTAATAGGCAATAGGATTTCAAGCCCCCAGAGTTGTTTCACAGTCTGGCAGAGGCCAGAATGCA
>NW_009937086.1:18416-30916 GCF_000696875.1 Nestor notabilis
GCCACAAGACTTTTTCCTCTTATGTGTTCTCCCCTGTTACCTCCCACAGCTGCTTGACTGGCAGGTCTCTTGCAAACTGCAAACATATTTACATTGGAGCCAGCAGTATTTCTTTAGCTAACTGTGCCATCTTTCTCCCTTTATCCCCCCCTTTTCCTTTGCCTAGCTAGAGACTCAACCTTAAGTCTAATTTTAAAGAATAAAATGAAACTGTGCATGCAATTAACTGCCTTTGAGTGCGAACAACAGTTCATTTTCATGCGTTTTGTTGTGAAGCAAATAGCTTGTTTGTTTGTTTGTTTGTTTGTTTGTTCACACTGATTCCCAAATAAATGGGAAAGTACCACAATTCACTTGCCTAGGATTTATTCATGAAAACGCAATCACAGCCTCCCAAACACTGGGCAGAGAGAGGTGGGGGGGTCCTTTCCCTGCACCAGAGTCAGTGTCTCACTCCACCTGGAAGGAGCCCGGCTAATCCAAGCCAACAAGAATTCACTGGAGTATCTAAGAGAAAATTAATATGTAAATAAAAGATACTCTTTGAGGCACAGGTATGTTAGTGATACACATAAGCTGTACACAAAAATTAGGATTGTAGCTTGAGCAAAGGTTTAATTTATTTTGCATGCAGTGTTCTTAAAATAAACAATTTTAAATGAGAATAGTCTGTTTGAGAAATCACTGTAACCCACTGCAGAGAGTGATGAACTTGTTTGCTGTTATTTCCTAAACGCCGTTGGTCGTACGCTGCAACTCACCCGTCAGTCCCCTTTCCCTCATAACAAAGAGGGAAGACTGGATCAGAAGGGATCATCTCCATAGAAATTGTGTTGGCACAACCTAGGCTGGGCATAAATAAGGGTACAGACTAAGAAAACGAGAGTGATTAACCCTTCAGGCTCTCACATCACAAAAATACAATTTTCTACATTTGGCTTCTCAGTAATGTGATGTGTAAAAAACCCCCAATTCCTAGAGATGGTCTTAGTGACATAAAATTGCTCTATTTGCCTTGGTCAGAGACTATTCATGTCTTCCTTAAGATTTTTAAGCTAGAACGTAGTATCTTCCTTGTTGTAAAAATTCCAGGTATTAGGGGAACTGAGGATTTCCAAGCACAGATGGCCAGATCAGCAGAATTTGGATCATTTCAGGGTGCTTGAAGCCTGGGAAAGTTGATTTGGCCCTCTGCAATGACAGGGACTACTTGCCAAGTTCCAGTCTAGCTCTGAACTCCTGCAGTATTCTGAGATGCCAGTAGCTAGGATTTCTTATTTAGAGATCTGTGTGCTTTCCACTGCAGGGTACCATGGCAAATAGTGTCTTGTATTTCATAGAACTAGTGTATCTGAGAGAAAAACTGATCAGAGGACAGAGCCAGCTAGCAATTACCCATGCAGCTTGTATCCTTTGGTCCATTAAGTGAGCACCTGAGGATGATCTCCTTCTCCTCCATCTAGTTAAGTCTTGATAACTAACACAAACCCAAGCCCTTCCATGTAATCTGTAGCTGCTTTTGGAAGCCTTTGCTAGGCTGTGCTTAACCAGCTGCCTGGTTTTAGTCTCCTCACTCTCTCTTTGGTTCCCTCTGACAAGGAAAGCATTTTCATGGTTTCCCAGCAGTTTCCTCCTGGGATGCCTGTGCTCGCTCTGAAACAGAGTTGGCAGAGGACCTCCTCAAGGCTGGAGGCTTTCTGGAGTGGATGAACCAGGGACCTTGACAGACTTCTCATTCCAGACACTGCAGTCTGCCCTGCTCACCATGCCATGGTCGTCACAACCTCCCGAGTACACATACAATTAGTAAGTGCTGTGGGGCAAACAGTTCCTCAAGAAATTACCTGAATGTCAGGTATTTTGACCAGAAAATGGATAGATGCGAACTAGGAGAGGCAATTTGTTTGCAGTAAAAACGGAGAAGATCTTACAGCTAAATGACCATTAGTTACGTAGATTCCACTCCATGACCTTCCACAGACCTCCTTTATACCTTGGTGTTGATGTGGCCCAACAAGTGCAGCCCCAGTTGCATAAAATGATATGAAGTTTTAATTGCTGTTGCAGATATGAAGCATTCATTTGGTTGTTACAGTGTAGCTAAAGCTGGATTCAGGCTCCAGCTCAGCTCTACCGTGTCTTGAGTCTGAATCGGGAAAGGTTCTGAAAACAAATGACCTCAGATTAAAACATAATTTTAGCGTGTTCCTTCTTCAAAATCAAAAAATTCTTGAATGATTTTGTGATCCAAATAAGCTCCCATCTTACTGCCATCTGCACCAGTTCTAAGCCAAAAAGAGACCGTTCATATCTGCAACGCAGACAATGATGTAAATCAAAGGTTCACTCAACCTCAAAATGTTAAGCTGCATATGAAACAGCAGAAATAGCAGAGGCCTAGAGAAAAACAGTGAACAAATGAGAACTGCATTTTGAGGAACTGTGTAAGAACAGATCAGCCTATATATAATGCTAGTGATTATATAGCTTCCAAAGGAAGTGATCCAAGAATGAGTAATTGTAATAAAAAGACTAGAGAATGGTATCTGGACACTGCCTTTAACAGGAGCAAATTGGTAACAGGAACAAACATGAGCTACATCAAAACAAGCATTATTCTACATTCACCAACTTGTGGAACTCCCCTCTGCAGGACTCCACCATGGCAGGTATATCCAAGGAATGATTAAACATCTCAAGTACAAGTACTTTCTAGCTCATGTTGGCTACGTTTAATTTAAAGGACCTCAGACATTAATGTGTCTCTTGCAGGGAGTTATTCCATGTCTGACAGACTATTGCAAAATAACATTCATTATCTTAACCAGCTCTGGAGGAAGAACACCGGCTTAGATAAATCATTATATCCATTTTGCAAGAGGGCTGGCAATTTCATTAATAAATAATTCCAACTAAGAGGAAAAGAAAACCTTCAGAGGGCTCCAAGCATTAGGCACAGCCTGGCCACAGCAGAGAGGATGAGCAGGCCCTCTCTTGAGATGGGGCAACAGAAACTTCTGGAAATAAATCTAGACAATGGCAATGAGCTTGTAATTTATATTTTATTTTGCACAAGCTTGCATATATACTGCACATACATTCAGTTTAGAGAAGATGGAAGGCACACAAGGCAATTGAACTACTGTATCCTTTAAGTGGTACAAAGCAAAAAGGTAAAAGTCTGGAGAGTATACAAAAGCTTTAAACACACAAAATAAAATCCACCCCCCCCCCAAACATTTTTCCTGTGTTTCTCTTAAATTTAGTAGCTGCCAAGCTAGAATTGTAACTTTTTATCAATCAATTGTCTACTGCACCTTTTGTTTCCCAAACGGACAGGGGAGTCTTATTGTTTTATCTTGTCATCAATTAATATTACAGTACATCCTTGGTAATACAAAATTGTACACCATCAAATAAATTAGGATAAATTAAACCAATAAATTATGCAAAGTCTTCAGAACAATAGACAACAACAAAAAAGAAAAAAAATCCACAGTTGAAATTGCCTCTAGCTAAAAAATAAAATTAAAATAAAAAGAAAAAAAAATCCAAAATTGACTTTCTCAGTTCAGTTATTGTACTATCTTCAAATTAAAGGGTCTTTATTACAAAAAAAGAGCTTAATAATGCTATTTACAACATATTGCTAAATAATATAAAGGCAGTGTTTTGTCACTTTTGTAACTATATACATACGAGTAGTGGCTGGGACAATATCAGTTTAAACCTTAACCTTTGACTCTTCTGGGCAGCATTAAAAGCAACCTAAAGAGGCTTTTTTGTTTTTTCCTTCTTGTTTAACTTCTGACTCTTAGATGTTCTATGGTCATGAGATGGTTCTTGTGGTTGTCTAATATCTCACTCGAGTGGCACAATTAATGCAGAAAGGATGGATGTAAGAGAAGAATGTAAGCTCGCTGGTTTTACTAGATTCGTTTCTACATATCCCAGGATATTTGTGCATTTGGAAGGTGGCTGCTTCGGGAGAGAGGTGACTGGCTCAGATGAAAAGACTCCATAAAGTCATAGTGCCACCACCTTTCATACACTAAAAAGGATATTCCTAAGAAGATACAAAGGTTAAATACCAGTTTTCATCCCAGCTCTAAATATGAGCATTTTTTAGCTTCAGTTTATAGATGGTTTACAACCAACAGTTCTACAGAAAACAAAATTGCATTTCCTTCAACAGAACATTTAAGTGCAATACAGTAACTGCTTACTCATATAAACCAGTTACATTCCTTAAGGGGAGCTTTTTGAAAACAATGCGTATTGGAATTTTCAAACACAGTTGGTAGCAGAAGGAAACATTTGCACTATTAACACCAATGACTGCTATATAATACACATGGCAAATATAGTTTTTGTTTTCACTTCTCATGTACAGTGCTCATTTTGGGGGTTTTGTAAACCACTTTCCATTTTTAATATATATATATATCTTTCTGTGTATATATATATATATGTATAATCTTTCAATGCTGCTGGTGAAAATCCTATCTTTAAAGCCACAAAATCTTCACCTTTATTTCTTAATTACTATTAACCTGTGGAAAAAAACATTTTTTCTATTAACTGACTTCATATACATAGAAAAAAAATCTGCAATTTTACAGAAACTGTATTACCCATTCCCTTGACATCTGATGAAAGAGACTTAACTCTTTCAAGTAGAGAGCTGGATTTTCAAGAATGCTTTCAACTATCTACACAGTTACTGTAGTGTTGCTTATAAATTCAACAGATGTTTTCAGAATGTAGTTATTAAAATCTTATGTCTTTATGCAAGAACAGCCGTTAAGGTTGAATATTTACATTGCTTTATAAAAGTTCCCCTCGATTTGCAATGTTCACCCACATACCTGGTACAGTAACAAAGATTCTGCAAACTTAAAAAACACTTGGATTAAATAATACTCAGAGGCACAAAGCAAACCTCAGGAATACATGGGTGAACACTTCCTTAAATAATTACTACATTCTAACATCTTCCACGTGTTTACCATTAAATGTGAAACGTTCCCATTCAACAACCAGAGATACAGTAAGAATTAAATGTTTTGTAGTTGCAAATAGAACATTCTTTTCACAAAACATAACAAATGTCTAAAATAGGTTCTTAATCTAGATAGGAAAAAGGTAAGCTTTTCACTTCATACGCGTATTTTGTGTGTGTGTTGCTGTGTATACATACATACATATGTACACGCACTCACACGTTCCGCCCGTGTGCGTGCCTACATATGTATATGTATATGCACATACATCACGTATGAAATATTGCTTCTATACTACTTCTCCTCAGGCTAAGAAAACACAAGATTTGCACCACAGTTACAAAAAATTGGCTTCTACAAGAATTTTCAAAACTCGAATGCGGCTCAAACGATTGAGAAAAAATAATCTGCGTTATCAAACTGTTCTAAAAATTCTCTTCTTCAAAAACGTATTCTCCTGCTTTGTTTTTGTGGGGTTTGTGGGGGTTTTTTGTTCTTTTTTTTTTTTTTTTTTTTTGTTTTGTTTTGTTTTTTTTTTTTAATTCTTAAAAAGACACAAAGTATGCATAGCTATCAACATCATGTCAAACAGCCGGAAAATAAAACCCAACCAAAATCAGTGGTTATTGCAGCTGTAGGAATTGACAAATCAAGTTTAAAAGATGAAAATCGTAAGCCACAGAAGGCACAAGAACAATTGTACTTGTGGGGAAAAACTGGTATTTTGAAGGATTTTGTTTTCTCCTTCCGCTGGTGCATTAAAGGTCTAGGCACAGACTATAACCTCAAGTTTATATGCAGAAATAAATCTGAATTAGCAGTAAATGAATGGCAACATGGGGTTTCTACACGGGTTTTGCAATTCTTTTCCTGTGTAAACTTTTCATTACAATAAAAGTAGCCTCCTGCCTTTTAGCCATTTCGGATTGAGATCATCGGAAAGAGACTGGTTTCTGCTTGCAATTTAGTAGGAGCTCTGCCATGTATTTCTAATTTTAGGTGTATCGGGAGGCACAAAGGCAATATGGCTATAAAATGCAGAAAAAACACGTAACTGAAATGATCGAATTCTCATTTATTCCTTTTTCAAAGGAGGTTTTTATTTTGCTTTTAAGATGAAATTTCTACTCTTAATTCCTATGCCTCATTTACTATTGAGATTATGCTACTCATAAATAAATAAATAAATGCAACAACATCAAGTGTTGAGTACACAATTTCACTTATTTAGATTATGTGAATCACATTGCAGCCAAATAATAATAATAATAATAACATCCACAATAATATTATTAATAATAATAATAAACATAATAAAAGCAACGGTAAAATCACGTATTGAGATGGTAGCTAGTAGTATGTCCACATAGTATGACTATAGTATGGCTTTGCTTTCTTATGTTCAAGGTGACAATGCAGTATCTGATGGGATGCCAATGATGAACTTTCTGGGTTCAAACTTGAGCATTTATGCCACTTTTTCCCATAAATCAAAAAAGTGCATGAACACAATTTTCATCCTTTCTTACTCAGAATTCACTGGAGTTACATCTTCGTGAAGTGTAATGTTTACCAAATCATGCATTAAAAAAAAGAAAGGAAAACAAAAATGGAGAAAACAAAAGAAAATGAAAGAAAACAAAAGAAAAGGAAGGAAAAGACACATCCTGTCTATGAAGAATAAGTGCAGTATTAGGTACTCTCAGGGAGTCTAAGATAAAGAAGATTTGTTTTGCTTTTAATGCATAGTGAAAATGTTGGCACTTCATCCCATGTTATTGTCTGCATTGCCTATACTCCACAGATACTGCCAGTGCTTGAAAAGAATGACAGGGAATCGTAGGCTTGTGCTGTTTAATTTGAAGTCAGCAGGTTTGTAAGGCTTTATGCTAACAATAATTGCTTTCATACATTTCTGTCTATCAGCAGTATTTGTAAATGAAGTGAAATTGCAATGATCAGGTCAGCTCTTTAGTCATGTGGGTAAACTTTCACTCTCCAAAGTCAAAATGTAATCTGAAAATAAAGAAATAAGATCCCAATATCCTCAATGCTCTAAATATAATCCACAGCTAATTAGGAACTTCCTCAAGATTCAGATTGAATTATGTAGGGGAAAAGACTATTGATAACAATAAATTCTTACTGCATCCGTACAAAAGACGACAGAGGAAAGGACAAATGCGGAGTGCCACAGCATATTCAACCTTCCCCCAAACTTGTGGAGCCAGTATCTTTCTAAAAACATGAGAAAAGGAGAGCCACTGAGGAAAGCACAAGAACTAGCAGGTAGCTTGCTGTCTGCCTGCTGACATAGCATTCAGGCAAACCCAGGTTCACTGCAGACTTTACACTCAGATTTTGGCCAAGACTAGCTCCAGCTTCAGAAGACAAGTGCAGCCCATTGCTAAAATAGATTTCTTGTATTTTAAATCTGCACTTATTTACTGTAGTTTTAAATACTTACTGTATTTTAAATCTGCAATTACTTACTGTAAGTTTAACCCCCCAGTGTGGCTACCTGAACCCTGCAGGGACAGGAGAACAATGCCAGTTTTGCATATGATTGCTTAGGTTTTTATGAAAATGCAATTCTTATTCCTCTGATTAGGAAAAGACATTATATTTTACAGCTACAAAGAAGTCTTTTTTCTCTTTTTCTCAGTGCTGTGAGGTGAAGATGCTTTTTTCCTACTAAATCTAAGGTAATTCCAAAAAAGTGCTTTTCAGGACAGATGTTGAATAACAGACAAAATAATTTGTATACTGGAAAGGGGATTTTGGGGGGCAGAATGGACTAAGAAAACAATAAATTTAGGGACTGATGTGACTTCAGGTAAGACTGAGAGATGGCAATATAGGACTCTGAAGGTTTCATTTTTAGTCTATGGAGAGTGAAATGCTTCCACTTCAACAAGCTGACCATATTCCAGGATTAGTGGGGTTGGTACAACATTGTGCATGAATTACTGGCCTCACCCTGCAAGTATTAGATTTGTGCAAACATCCCTTGCTGCAACTTAGAACAACAACAACCTGTCGTGTTGCTTAGTGGTGCAGGATATCCATAATTTCTGTAAGGAAAGCATGAAGAATAGGATTTGCTTTTTGGGGTATCACTTCTAGGAGCGAGTACCTGAAATGGATGTTGTTTTGTTGTTTGTTTTTTTTTTTTGAAGTATGAAACAAAATCTGGTTATTGGTTAAAAAGTATATAAAATACAAAAAAAAAAAAAAAGAAAGCTCAAAGCTTATGAAGTGACTCCACAGAGTTCAGACCTTTAGCAGTATAAACATAATATAAACTTCATTGTCTGTAGTATTGTGCCATGACATTAGTCTCACTAAGACAAAATGCCACTTTGCAGCAAGCAATAAATCTGACAAAGCATTTTTAAACATAATGCCCTAACTTGCTAAGACAGGCTTTCACACTCTTCCAAACTCTTCTCCCTGAAAATTAACCCCATTGATTCTTCAAATGTTAAGGGTCTCGGGCAAAAGTAAACCAAAGGCTGAAGTAAAATAACCATCCCCTCAGAACTGAATGAAAACTTAAATCCATGAGGGATCACAGTCTAATTTCATATACATATATATGTATGCAATACACATATATATGAAATTAAAATAGGGACACACATGACTTGGGCATCAGAAGGGGACTGCTACTTTCATACATTCATAAATAGCTGCTGAACTCTCTACTCATGAAGAAGCTCTTGTAGGCAGTTTGGGGATTTGAAAATCTCGGGGACCTCACTGTCCAGCTTACAGATGACCTTGTATATGGCCTTCTTCCAGGAAGGATCAACATCTTTGCCTGCGATAATGGCATTGAAAAACTCCCGTAACGTGATCTGAGCCACTTCCAGGAATCTCTCTGGAACCTGCTGATACAAGGAGACAATGGCATTAATACAGTTTTCAATTTCAAGTCTCTGGTTCTTCAAAGGAAACTGAGCTAAGTTCTTTCTTTCAGAAAGGGGCTTACATAGCACCTGCATTTTCTAAATGTGGCAGCCTTCTATTCTCTTATGCAAAGCTGTTTATATATAGTACTATAGCAATAACTTTTATAACATGTGTCAGAGATCTTTGTAAAGTCTACTGACAGAATGTAGGTAACAAAATGGAACTCTCTGAGTATGGAGAGCGGGGGATTTATGGGATATAATTAGCAGGAGGGGAAACAAACACAATTGTCCTTAAGGAGAGAAAGCTTCACTTGCTATTCTACCCGTGCATCTACAGCTATGTTCTCCTCTCCACGTGGGATCTAATCTGAGATTTATGCATGCATAGAAAGCCCTCTGTAGCTCTGCATTTAACTTTGGCCACAACCAGTGCTGAAAGATACCAGAAAAATAGGATATCTCTGAATGTTGTTCATAGTTTAAAAACAAGCAAGCCTCCAGCTAGTGGCTTGCTTCTGTGGCTGCTGTGCACCTGTCCCACATAAAACGGCTTTCTCAGGAGACATTATGGTCTTCCCTTCTTTCCCTTTTTCCAGAAACCTACAAATAAAACCCCAAGCTCTTCAAAGGGTGCACTTTGCTCCAAGTTGCTACCGAGCTGGGATGTGTTAAACTCAGCCGGGTTTTCTAAATGTCACTGTCAAGCCCCTGAGCAATGGGTGAATGTTAGGAACAAGTTACCTCCAAACTTTGGTACATCATTCTAAGTATTTGTCTCAGGCACCAGCACCATCTTCTTAGCCTCTGCCTTAACTGATTCAAAAGCAATCACTACAGTGAACCTAGGTCGGTTCCAAGGTTGAAGTCATCTCCATGAAGGTATTATTCTCCATTTTTGTTATAGAAATATGGTTTTGCAGCTCTAGAACTGCTAATACACAGCTGGCCAGTAGCCAGCATGCTTAGAATAGCAACTCTCCCCTCACTGCCATTCTTTGCCCACTCCGGTAAGAGGAGTCCTCCAACCTGCACCAGGGGCCACTTCTACCATTCCCGTGGCCAACAGATACCTGGACAGATCTCATTTAATGAATGCGTGTCACATTACCACATCAGGGAAAGCGTCTTACTGTCTACTTCAGGCTTTTATTCTTCTTCCTTTAGAAGCCCCTTTCATCAAACTTGTCTGAAAATATGCATGTTTAACCTGTCTGAGCTCTGGAGCCTCACTCCCCTATCACCGCCAGGGCAACACTAGCAGTTTGCTAGCTGTGTTTTGCCATCAGATAAGCATGAGATCAGCTCCCCCTGACACCAGCTGACAAACTGCTTCCAGAAGCCCCGCAGCCCGCAGAGGTCCTCTGTCTACCTCTGAGAGTGAAATCCAGGCCCACACATTCTTCTGTGCTCCCAAAGGCTCTTCTGTGGAAATTTTTCATTCAACATAGAAATAAACATTTTTACAGGTGTTCTATTCCAGCAGTAATTAAGAGGGAGAAAATAACTATTATGTTTCACTTCTTCCACCTCGGAGAAATAACCTAAACCTTCTCGTAACTGCTGTGCTGTTTGGGCACTTGGTAATACGTCTACAAAAGATGCCATGCTAGTCTCATTCCTGCATTGCTAGAAAAAATTATACACTTCTCCGTTCATGCAGTTCAAACAACTACTCGGGTGCTGCTCATTGTCCTTGGTATCTCTGGGTGCTAACCAAGGGGAAGGAGTTGCTGACCACATGACACTAGAAAGCAAGAAATGTAGTAGATGATAACCAACTTTTTGGTAGACACAGTGGCTCACGAGGGCAAAACTTGTTGTTTTTTTTGCATTTGTGCTTGGGAAAAATGGTTCACACCTTTCAATTTTGATGTCCACTCCAGAGGACCAACCATAAATGCTCTTCTTCCAAGTTGTTGGAGATGGGAGGGTGGTAATTACAAGTACCTATATGAGAAGCATAAAGTCCAAATGCAAAAAGTCCTACCTCTCCCTGCATGGTTACACCTATGTCAGCTTTAAGCATGGAAGTGACAACCTGGGTTTTAAGTTGAGCCTTTTCCACTCGATTTCTGCCCGTGAATATTAAAGTTTTCTAGGTAGGGAATGCTGCTTTTCCATGAAGCAGGCGGCGTGAACCCCCTGAGCCACTACCTTCCAGCCTCCCGCACCCGTAAAGACACACAGCTTTTCTTTTAGACTAGGACTTAACTTTCAGGTGCAACTTTGTTGTACCTGGGTCACATCTAAAGATCCAGGCCCTTCTGAACCCAGCAGAGAGCAGCCCATAAACATAATAATGAACGAAGCCCTGCAGAGGCTTTGAAGAGCTCCAAAATTTCAGTTTATTCTTTTGGATGCTCCACCTCGTAATGAAGAGTTCCCAAGGATCTCCCCTACTCCTCAGGCATCAGAGCCATTCATAGCTCTTTCCTTCTGGGATGTTATTAGCCATTTTTCATGTCAGACTGGATTACACACATTACTTTGCATGTTGTAATGTGAATAGCACTGTGATTAATCCCCACAGGATAGTACGTCGGCCAACATTTTTCCTTTCTAGAAAGAGTAGCTGCAGTGTTTGCTTGGGGTTTGGTTCTCAATGTCTTTTTGGTTTTTATAAATTCTAGTGAAGTCCAGAGTCTGAAAATAAAGAAATATTTAAATGGATGGGGAGTTATATATTTCAGTGGGCAATTAATCAGTCGTCCATGTTAATGATGTGTCTGGGGGTGGCATTTCCCTGACCCTAAGTGATGGCGACCTATTCAGCACATCTTTACACCTAACTGACTGAACATCTCTGAAGTAGGAACATCTGCAGAAAATGCTTCAGTGACAAATAAACTCCATCTACATTGCTTTTAATAGAACCAACAATCCCTAGTATGAACCCAGGGCATTTTCTTAGCATCAGGTGGCAGCAGTCAATCAAAGAATCACACTGTACATTCACCAGGAGGAAAGACAATGAGGTCTGCTCAGGGGGAGGCTAGGTGGGCTTCAGGCTGAAGCCTCCACATCGGACTGATTTAGAAAGAAATCACAGTTTGCTGCATGCTTGGTCAATGGAACTTAGATTTGCTGCCAAGCAAAAAGTCACAGGCCAGACTTTGGGCCAGTGTAAATCAGCAGGGCTCTACCAGCCCCAGTGCAGTTATGCTGATTTACACCTGGTATGCACTGGCCCTGTTCCTCCTAACACAGTCCACCAACGATCACAGTGCCCCTTCTCAAGCCCTAGCCACGCTAACACATCCCCTTCATCTACGAAAACTGGGAGGGAATTAAAGCTCTCATCTGCTTTTGTCTATTTATGCTGGTTGAACTACTGGCATTTTCCTTGGCTTGAACAACAAACCTGAACTATGTCACTCCTGGGTTTGTGTGTGCAACTCCCCTGCCGAACCATGTGGCTTAAGCACTGTGGGGGAGTGCTTTGTTAAAAATACTCAACACTAAATATTTCTATGTGAGTAAAAGTATAGAGTACAGTTCCAATGGCTCAAAAGTTGGAGCCAAGTCAGATCTAACTTTTCTTTCATACAGAAGCATATACAGTTTCAGAAAGCAGTATGCT
>NW_009937086.1:33416-48416 GCF_000696875.1 Nestor notabilis
ATGTGGGCAGCTCCTCAGTAGTGTAAATTTTCACTGCCCCGCTGGTTTCAACAGAGAGTTTACATCCCCTGCGGATGGGCCACCTCCGCTTGTGCTGGGCTGGGGCACACTTTCCTCAGCAGCACGTTCTTCCCACTCATACTCCAAGTGAGC
The DNA here is from genome assembly GCF_000696875.1 of Nestor notabilis. Taxonomy (NCBI): domain Eukaryota; kingdom Metazoa; phylum Chordata; class Aves; order Psittaciformes; family Psittacidae; genus Nestor; species Nestor notabilis. The sequence goes on from NW_009937086.1 coordinate 33,570, forward strand.
AGTTCACTGGTGCCTGTGGGACATGGTACATACCACCCTACGTAAGGGTGCGCAGTTTCGGCTGGCATGTCAGTTCTCACAAGCAAAGACTGAAGGTTTATTGGAATGATGTGTCTAACAAATACTAGTAGCAAAACTGTCCAGTCATTAGTAGCTGTGATTTCTTCTAAAATTTCAGCAATAGGTATCTGCAACCTCATTTTAGTACTACCAACATTTGAGTGGACCTTAGGAGGAATGCAACTGTTTCTTGGAGCAGAGACAGATCCAAAGCCTCCAAACCACATATAAGGCATCCATAAAGCTATTCAGCTTGGGAAGGGGCGCAGGAGCCACGGGGAGAGGATTGGACGTTAATTTGCAGTACGGGGTCCCATGTTTAGAAGTACCAAGACCAACGTAAGCGTTCTAATATTGTAACAGCGTCAGACAACTGCTTGGCTGTAGCACACAAATCTGAAGATCCTTCAGACAGGGACAGCTGGGCTAAGCTCAAAACCTTTTCTTAAACGTTGTCTAATTGGTGTTATACTTCGGCTCCATTTATATGGGTAGGCTAGCCAGAGCGTACCTCCAGACTTTGCCTCTGGTATTGTGCTGGAGTCTGATAGTGTGTTGTATTACTAATGTTCCAAGAGTAAACACACTTGTAGGAAACAGCTATAGTTCAAGGCTGCACTTTAAAAAAATAAATGTTTCATCAGTCTTAGCAAAGGAACAAATGGCAATAACACTCTGTATCGTATTTTACAAAGCTTCAAAAGAACAATGTCCCGTTGAGTGAAATTCAGTAGCATTCTGTAAACATTAATTTAAGGAAATCAATAGGCTCTGTGAGCTAAAGCCATATTGCAAGATAAACTGGCTGGAGTGCTACTTTGTCAAACAGATTTTAGTTTTCTCGGCTAGATAAAGACGGTTTCAAAATGGGTAACGTGTTGCAACCAAGGTTTGAAAACTATGTGGCCTTCAAACAGTCTGCTTGTTCCTACTACAAAGCTGGATAAACATACTTTAAAAATGATAAGGTTGGGCCAGGATTGATTTTACTTTCAAATTTTACATAAAATAGAATTCTTGGTGAGTGTGTGTTTGGATCTTTTTGATCCTAATTATGAGCAGAAATAAACAAATGCAGCACAGAGAGCTCAAAGTGTCAGGCTGCCAGGAAAGGTTAAATTATCTGGAGCCAATTGCAATGGCAGGGCATTATACATTTTTAAAGTCTTTATTCATGTTGACCTGGTGGGCAACAAGTCATCTTGCCAAATAGGAAAGCCAAAATCTCTAGCGGACTTAGGATCAGAGGTCTTCAGCTGGCGAAGGCTGCTCGCATTGCAGAGCGCAAGGTCATGGTAATGGGAGGTAAACAGGTTGGAGGGGGTGAAAGGGGGAAGGCCAGATCACTCCTCCAGTTGGATGATCTGGACAGTGGCTATAGAGGGGATCTCCACAGGGAGCCTCTTAACCCAGGGATAAGGCTTAAACAGCATCTGTTAGACAAAGTGATGGAGAACCTCTCCAGGATGATAAGTGAGTCCACTACTGGGGGAGCATTCTCACTCGTGGGTAGCTTCAGGTGAGCTGTTTGTGCACAGTGGTCCACACCAGGTATAGCAACAGCAGAAGAGATTCAGAGGAAATACTGCTGCTGAGAAAACCTCATACATACATATTAGATATGCACAGGCACCCCCACGCCTAAAGTCAGGGTAAGGTGAGCTTTGGGGGATGGTCCTTCTTAAAGGGCATGGTTGACCCCACTTGGGTCACCAACACATAGCCCTGAGCCCCTTTCTCACCTGAGGAAGATTTAAGCCTTTGGGCTTTGGGGCAAGCTGGCACCTAAACTTGTATTCCCATACCTGCAGCCTATCATGTAGGAAACCTATCAAGGACAAGCCCTTCCACACCCTTCCCTTCCTGTAAGACGCTGCATCAGAGCAGTTCTGGGGTCAGGCACAGGTCTGCCACCGTTTCCAGGCTAACGCTGCCCTGAGCAGCACTGCCCTGCTGTTGGCTTTCCCGTGCTCCCGAGGGCAGTGTCTGCAATACCTTGTCCTGGCTCCTGCCACGTTTATCCAGGCCGTCACCTCCCCTCACACACATCCTCTGTTCCCCAAGCACAGCGAGCTGCCGCGTGGGACCGTGCTAGCACTGCGAGCTGGTGTGGCAGCATAGCAGGCAGGAGGCTTTGGCTTCCGCACACGATTTGGAGGCAGGCTTTGGAGTAAGTTGCTATACTTTTTGGCGTGAAAGCCACGGCAGCATATGGCCCAATGTTCTCAGTTTAAGTCTGACACTTAACATTATTTAACAGTTTCTGTGTTAGGTGCTTTATAAGGTAAAGGAAATTAACAATTTTCAGCTAATTAGATCACTCAATTGGCTGAACATCCTGGACACCTCTTAGAAAAAACCCAGGTTGGCTCAGGCGATGGGAAGGCTAATGCCTCTTCCATTATCACTTATGAGGAGAGGGAAATAGTTGGAAAGGATGTTTTTGTTCTACAAGCACAAATGAAAAATACTTCAACTATTGGGCGCCCCAGTGAATCCAGTTTTATCCCAACCATCACCTTTCTAGAGAGCGGGGCATTACTTTGCCCACCACTACATGTGTCCCAGTCCCTCTGGCTACAGCAGCAGCTCTCTGGTGCCACCACAGTCTGCGTTTATTGCCTCCTTCAAGTTTCTTCTCATGACTCCTGCTGTACAAATCTGTTAGGAAATGGGTTTTTTTGAAAGAGAAAAAGATGGGCAAGATTGGGTGGCTGTTCAGGACAGTCTGCTCTCCCACTGTGGCACAGAAGGAGAAGCCCCCTCTTTTGGGAAGCTGAGCCCGGCGTTTGGGAAAGCAAAAGCATTAGCCTGAGTCTGGCTTGAAAGAGAAATATTTTGAAAACAACAGAGGTTTCTTGTTGCGTTTACTGTAGCTTTTTTACTGTTTGTAAGCAGCTGGAAAACACGCCCTTCAGATGATTTAAGAATGTATTTCAAAAGTGTTTGTTTGAAAGGAAGCTGAGATCCCTTATCCCTTGAGTAGAGTTTGGGGCACTAGTAATGTGCTGGTGGCTTACTGTTATCTCCTCTGCCAAGCTCACAAAGAGGAGAGAGAATAGGCATGGCTCTTACAAAAACCTGACAGTGGGGCTGCTGAGATGCCTGATAATATCGGGGAAGTGAAAGTGGTAGTGCAGTGAAAATGGATACTGCATGATACATTAGATTTAATCACTTGCATTTCAATTAAGCTTTTCCACAAATAAAGATTGGGAAGTACTCTGTAGGCTCCCAGTGCCACAACAGCACTCCCGCAGCTCCCCAGGCTGAACTCCCCCCGCGTCCTCCCTGGTAGAACCCATCTTCCCATTTCCCAGCACAGGAGAGGCATCCCACACCACACACATCGCAGCATCACCAGCACCCCCACAGGATCTCTGTCCCAGGACTGCTGGGCCCGTGGTTCAGGGGATGAGCATATCCATCATGGAAACGTAGACTCATAGAATCACAGAATGGTTTGGGTTGGAAAGGACCTTAAGATCATCCAGTTCCAACCCCCTGCCGCAGGCGGGGATGCCTCACACTAGACCATGTCGCCCAAGGAATCCCTACGCTCTCATGCAGACACAGTGGCCTTAGTGTGCTAGTTTTTAAGCACAAAACTTGGTAAGATTTGAGAGTAGAGTGGGCTAAAACAAAATAAAAACTTTCCATTTCCAATTGATTTAGACTTTTTGCACCCTGAAATTCAATTCTCCCTTTCCCTGTCCTCAAAAATCATCAATAGTATTTTACTGGGGAGATTATAAAATTTCCTTTTCTGCCTTACTGATGAATTAGAACTGCATGAGATGAGGCTTCTAATGGAAACTCTGTTCGCCCTTAACTTACTGCATTGCCAGTGGCACTGCCACAGAATGGAAAAATCACTAAGGCTCCTGCAGCTTGCAGTGGTTGGGCATTTAGTATGTGTTGGGAAATGTAAGAATCACAGGAGGGGTTACTGTCACACCCCAGAAGCTGTCTCATACAAAAACTGAAGGAGAAATAAAACTCTTGCACACAAGAATTATGTTACGTAGAAAGAAAGTCAGAAAGGCGAAGGCACAGATGGAACTAAGTCTGGCCACTGCCTTAAAAGATAATAAAAAGTACTTTCACAAAAAGTACTTTTACAAATATATTGGCAGTAAAAGGAGGGCCAAGGAGAACCTCTGAATACTAGGGAAAACCTAGTGACCGAGGATGAGGAAAACTGTAGTATAAGTTACAATTAAATGTTTACACATCTAGAATACATCTTAAATATATACGTAAATGTTAGAACAGTTAGTAAGCAGCTGTAATTGTTGTTGCTTTCTCTTGCAAACTCTTCCCATCTCTCTGCATTGCAGACACCTTTGTCTTATGTGTTTGGAGCCCTGGAAAGCTCCAACTGTGCCCTCTCCCTCCTCGGTTTACAGTGAGAAGGGAGGTAGGGGAGAGGGATGGGAAGCAGGTGGCGTTTAATCAGTCTGGCAGGGAAATAGGCAGTTACTGGGGTCCTTTTGGGGGTGTCTTGGAGGTGGTAAGCATGCCCTCTGGCAGTAGGGTACCTCCTTTCCTCTTTCCTGTGGCAGAGGGTAGGAGCAGGGGAAGGAAATGGTGCATGGTTATGGGTGAGGGGTGTTGCAAATGAAGCTGGCTCCACCGGTCCAGGCTCCCCTTCGATTAACTCTGATGAATGTCCTCGCCACATAACCACGCTTTTAGGGGCATCCAGAGCCCATCATGATGGGATGAACTGCTCCATCTATTCCACCCTGAGCCACGAAGCTGGCCAAACTGGGCTACAAACACCCCGTTACAAGCTCCAGTGCAGGACCTGCTGGGGCCTGGTGAGCCTTGTAAGCCTGTGAAGACAAAGTCTTATGTCCAAATGGACCAAGCTCCCTCTCGTTTGACTCCTCTTTATCCCTTGCGGAAGGAAACGGTGTGACTGCAGACTGCTGGATTAGATAACCTCGAGGCTGGGCCTCGTCTGATGGAGCCAGCACTGCATGAGATAAGCCACTTCAGCTTCCCCCTGAACATTGATACTCAGCACTGAAAAGGCTTTTATTTGCAACATTGATTTCCCCTCTCTCCTCTCAAAACTTTTTCAAGTTGTAGACTGCTGCTTTACACGCATTTATGTGTCTATGCCACCGTTCGACCCTAAGTCACAACCAGTGCAGCAGCCCTTCCGCTTAGCAACAGAGATCATGCCACCCTGGTCTGCTGCTCTCTACAAAGCCTCTCCGCAAAAACAGGTTCAAGGCCACATCTCTGGACCACCATCTGGACACAGCTTCTTCTGATGGCACATTTCCACCAGAGCCTTGAAACCGCACCCCCCCAGAGGGCAGTTCACGAGTCCCCCCCGTGGCACACAGACCGAGGCAGAGAGCGGCTGCGTACCTTCCCCCTCTGCAGATAAGACAGATGAACCTTGCCCCTTCCAGATCTACAGGGAGAAATCATCTCCAATACGTTGATTACCTTCGGCCAGCCCTTCTGGCTGTCCTTGCTACTCTGCCCACCCAGACTCACAAGTCAGGACACCGCCAGGCTCTTTGCAGCATGATATTCAGCTGTACTCTGGTACTGCAGGTAATGGGCTCTGTCCAACTACAGGAAGCGACCCAGTACTCTGAAGACTTCCCCCTTCTTGGACCATACAGTATTTCTTCACATCTCTGTTATTAATGTCACTTCAGTAGGATACTGAACCATGGCTACTTCACCTTCCAGTTTCTCTCCCTCTCAGGCAGGTGGAGGACACACAGTCCCCATGGACCCCTGCAATATTCTGCTGTTACTTCCTCACAGCCTCAGAATTTTGCCCTTACAGATTTAAGTATCTTTGAAACCAGCATCACCACTGCACTCTGCAACAATGCTGGAAGGTCTCTCTGCAAGCAAATCTGCGCTGCCACTGCTCTCAGTACAGGGATACATGCTCAGAGAAAGGGCAGGACCCCAAAAGCTGGCCCAGAAACCAGTGTGGGTCACCAAGCTGCTAAACCTCTCTCAGGGTTTCCAAAGGGAATGACAGTTTGCTAATTCCCATTATGAGAGCCTGACTCTTGTCCATTTTAAACCATGTTGAAGCTATCCAGCAAAGAGTGTTCTGTGTGAAGGTGACCTACTCAAAGTCCTATAGGAGGGGCAGAGCTATCTGTAAGACTTCTGTTAAAGTCAGTTGCACAGCCCTGACTCTGTGCTGTGAGTCAGTTATCGGCTGGGACCTCCTCTTTTGGCAAGTGTGCCTTACAAAAATGAAACCAGTGCCCCCCTCCACCCCACATCCATGAACATGATGGCTCTGTGGCTCCAAGTCCAGGTCTGCATTTAATTTTTAGTTTTAAAATAAACAAATGAAACTTTTTTCCAATTATCACGTAACATATATTTGCACACTTGACTGTACAGTAATACAACAAAAGACAGCTCTTTAGCTGGCACAGATTCATTAGCTGCAATGATTGCTGGAGCTGATTTACACCAGAAACTGAGAACCCAGCCCAGAATTTAGTTCAGTGCCATGGAGAGAAAGCATAGGGTGGGTGGGATGTGGAGGGAAAGATCTTACAAAGCTAGTAAGCTAACCCACTATTTCACATCTCACTGGTATGACATTTATGTAGAGCAACTTAGGTAAAGTTTAGAAGATTAAGTGTTTTCTTCAATTTTCACAGTACAAAATGTTCTATGTCCTGTTAATGTGACATGTTAAAACAGGATATAAGAAATTTCAGCTGATTCTCCTGAACACCCTCCTCCTCTAGACAGTGCAGCTTCTCCAGAAGTTCTCAGGGAGAAATTTAGCTATGTTGTCTAAAAGGAATTAAGAAAGTCTGGAAGAAACATGTGCAACTTGCATGTTAACCATTACCACAACTAGGATTTATTAAATGGTAAGAGAAATCACTGCTTGCTTTTTTAATTTATTTTTTTTTGCAAACACCAGGTTTTACAGTTGCACTGCCCAGCCTAACGAACTGTTTCTCTATGCAGGAGGAATGAAAAAGCATTTCAGGTTGTGAGGGATAAGACTTTACACGGGTAAGGGACCACATGGGTTAAAATTCACCTTGCTTCTCACTCCTCATCTATGATGGGCTTTGGAGAACGACGGACATCTGGAAATCAGTTTCATATAGAAAAATAGAAAACAGGGAAGAACTAAGAAGATGAATAAAGGCTCATCACAGACACAAAAGACCAGAGCAAAAAGAAGCTTGGATTTGGGTATTCTTGTCTGGCAAGGAGGCAGGCAGTAAGGCTAATGAAGCATTTGCGATATGGGACGTATGCCAGCGTAACAAAGAAGATGTGCATCAGCTCTGCAGATGTGCCAAAGCCCCCAGAGCAAAATAATGACATAATCACCATCAGTGTCACAGACCAGACTGTACACAAGGTGACATGGGAGAGAATAAATAAGAGTCTTTAGAGGCCAGTAGTACACACACGGGAAGGAATAGCCATTCCTCACAACTGCCACAAGAGAGTGGCGAGATGTTGGGTATAATGTGTGCAGCTAGCAAAAGAAATCTTGAATTGTGCAAGGCTAACGCGCTATAAATTGGTGCTTTTCTCAATCTCCCGTTGACGTTTCAATTCCCACTACCCCTTGTTGAATGCAAAATGAAATGGCAGTAGGAGTCGGAAGAGTTTGCCAAGTTTTGCTTTGTTTTGCTTTTGTTGGTTTCTTTTTCTTGGTGGTTTGGTCTTTTTTTTTTGAAAGGGAGTCGTTTTGTTTGAGAAGAGGATGGGGCAATAAAGATGAGGACCGGTAAATAACTGTAAAAGAGAAAAGAAAACCAAACACCCCAAAACAAAACCCAGCGCACCACTACATGCACACACACACACACACACACATCCAGCACCAGTCAGCTGGAACAATCCCAGGATTCCCCCAAAGCAAAACTAGAAACAAATGAGGATGGGTTTGGTTTGGGGGCGGGGGGAGGTTGTTCTTTCTGGTTTACTGCTATCCATGAACTAAACCAGGAAAAATCCCACTAAAATATTTTTCCATACTAAAAGACAAGATTACAATTTTATTGATCAGTAATAAAACACCGCTTAGGGCAATTTAGTACTTAACATGTTATTTGCGGTGGGGAGTAATCGGAAAAGCTCTGAGTAGCCTTAAATCATTTCACAACAGCTCTTTCTGCATAAAAGCAAGTGTTCGCCTCCGTACAGCTGTGTGAGTCAGTGGTATATTTTTTTTTAACAGGACTTTTGTCCATTTTTAAAGGGAACATCTGTTTGATAAAGTGGAACAACGCTGTAGTAAACCACAGGCCTGAGTGTGCAAACTGGGAAAGACCAACAGGCCTCTTGCAGAAGGAACGCTCAAGTACGTAATTGTTTGCAGGATCTGGCCCTGCAAGAGGAGCTCAGAAGAACAAAGCACTTGGCTTCACCAATGTCCCTTTTCATTGCTTCTAATGAAAGATTCATAAGAATAACTTTAATTTTTTATGATTTTTTTTTTTTTTTTGCATTACTGTATTAGCTGCATCTACTTTGTGTGCAATTTCTTCTTAAATCCAGAAAACCTGGTTCCAAATGCCAGGCTGGATAACTCCATCAGTCCAATAACTAATCTAGATAGTTGTGTGGTCCATCTTAACAGTAAGGAAGTGAGATGGAGCCCAGAAAATATTTTAGATGCTTATTCCTTTTCATTGCAAAGTGCTGTATTTATGGAGAATGCAGGAGAAAGTGGAGTTCTTTTTTTGTTTCTTTTTTTTTTTTTTAATATGAAGAAAGGAATTATCAAAACCTCCCTAATTTGCTACCTAAACTGTTCAGTGGAAGAATGATTGTATTTGTCCTTTTTGGCTTCGCCCAATTAATTGGAGCAGTAACATAACGACTGTTAATAAGCAGCTCTAATTTGACTGTACTTCTTGCCTATCTACTAAGCACACCATATCTTTGTTTAGCATATCATCAGGGAAAACAAGGAAGCACGTATAGGATTTTGTTCTGTTGTATATGAAATTTAATAATTACGCCACAGAGGATTCTAAATTAATTGCAGAAGGCACAACAGTATTAATAATCTGCTTAGCAAACTCCGGCATCTTTGATGGTAGAGGCAGAGACAGTCTGAACTGTGGCAGGTTTTTAAACCGGGGATTTGTTTCTGTTACAGCTTATGCCAATGTTTTCTTTTCTTCTTTTTCCTACCGTACACCCTCCTTCTAAGAAAAAAACCCAACCCAAACCACACAACAAAACCACAGAACAACTCCACAGACAAGGCTGTGCTCATGTGGGTGCGTTCCGATCGAAGCTGACAGATCGAGTTTTTCATTTATTTACCAAAGTTTCCTTGCAGCCATTCTTCATAATTACAGCAGCGTTTTCAGGTCTTTTTTTTCCCTTCCCTTGAATAGAAGAGAAGGGGTTCTGAGAAAGTTTTTAATTAGCTAAATAGGTCTGTGTAATCTAGATGAAATAAACACGCCCGTTTGAAAAGGGTTGTTAGAACTTTTCCAGCCATTTAATCCATAGATGGCTGAATACAATGATACCTTCCACAGAAAGCTACAGCCACCACCAGCAGCTGTTAGAAGAGAGCTTGCTCCCTGCTCCTATTGATAACCCTTTGTGGAATGAAGAAAAAGAGCTGAGGGAAGGAGAACTGAATGTCAGACAATAGACATCGCTACACACACTGTCTCTGAACTTTCCTCATCTCTGAAGGACAATTAATTATGAAGGCCTTTGGGGTAGGTCGAAGCAAGGGAAAACCTACTGCTGGCCCAGCACTCCAGCCGCTCTCTCTGTGTTTGTTAAATGGTTGTGCCTGTTGGGGAACCAGAGTAGCAGCCACCAAAATAGCCAATAGATCATTTAGAAAAAAAGAGCAAAAGATTTTTTTATGTGTGTCTGTCCTTGTATAATTCTATTCTCACTGTGAAATCATCCATACACAAAACACAAGGACAATTTTTCCTTTTTTTTAGAAGAACCACAGGGTAGGTTACAGTCAGAAACAGCCTCTCAGTGGTGTGTTAAAAAGGATGGTCTTTTCACCAAATCATTTCACAGAGGCAAAACAGACAAACACAAAGAGTTGAGACTTTTTCTCCTACATTAAATAGAGTAACTGATAAGGTCAGACATATGATACCTAAAGACATGAATCTGTGAACTCTTGAAGTCAAAGGACTTCTCTGTGCAAAGGAACAATCTTTCAAAGGAAATAGATCATAGAACTCCACTGAATCCCCTTTAAACTTTATGAAGCAGGAGGAGAAAAAGCTCTAAGTAGGGAAGCTTGACAGAAGAGCCTTGAACTATTTTCTGAAGGAAAGATGAGACCCTCCCTAGGCTGCCACAAAACATCTTTTTTTTTCTAAAGGCTCTTCTGAACTTTGATATGTGCCAAGACACCGCTATTGAAAGCTGTATAATTATGTGCTATAGCCACTGTAGAAAATGCTTTGTTCACCACAACAAAGAACAATAAGCAAAGTAAAGTGACATTACACTGTATCTTTTTCTTTAAGAATGTTGAGAAAGGTCACGGTACGTTATAACTAATAAAGCTGTTGAGTAAGGAAGTTTAAAGTTGATCTTGCTGTGCTTAAATGTAACCCAATGACAAAAAGGCAGAGGGAACTAAAATTGTAATGACATTAAAAAATAGATCACATAGCAATGTGCCAACTTCATTATACAAACACCTTGAATCCAAAAGGACACAAACAGGAAAACCGAGTGTAGTCCTGCAACAGTATTCCTCTGGCGATTCTCCCCCTAATAGCTTCCACCTACAATCTGCAGTTCAACTAACTGCAAAATCTGATTAATAGGCATTAATTGATACGTGCAATGCACGGACCTTCTATTGCCAAGCCGTGGATTTTGTTACTTGATTAAAAACCGGGTTCGTTTCCTGTGCAGCCTGAAGGAAAGCTCTGCTGTTTCACAAGACAGCCTCTTCAAAATTTAACAACAAGAAAAAAACTGTCAGGGCATCAATTACATTTCCTGCAACCAAGACTTTTAAGCGAGAAAGAAGTTCCATCTAGACACCTATGTTTCAGTTTGTCTCCAAAAGAATCTGGGCAGTTACGTTTGCTAATCTCAAACTGCCGAAGCAGCTTTGCTCTCCTTGCTGCAGAACACCAGGCTCTGTCAACTCTGTCTTTAAGAATGCTGAGAACGATGTTGAAACGCTACAACAATAAAGCCCTTGAAAGGAGGAAGGATACAGCTGAGGGAAAAAATACGAGGAGTTTAGTACTGGAACAAACAACTGTCCCGTTTTGGCTGTGTCCACTGCTGGTACCACCACAAGTGCAGAGGCTGCCATGGCCGAGCACTTCGTATGAAAAGAGCAATCTCGGAGATGGAAGTTAGCAAGTTACGGACTTGATTTTCACTTCTCTTGAGGCCACTTTGCACTGCTCCGGTTGTGTAAAGGAGCATTAATTAGGGTGGTTATACATTGTACTTCACAGTGCCTGTATATTACAAAACCACTCATAAGTGACCTTAGTTTAAATAAGAATCGGGTTCAAAGGCTTTAATTCTGCTTTTGATGAACACCAATTCAGTTCAAGATGAATCCTGCAGATGAAACTGGGGAAGAATACAGCCTCCTAAAATAAGCACGAGTGGCCAGAATTTTCGATCATTTAGGATATCCTAATTTTTGGATGCAGTGCTGGGCACACTTCATTTTCAGGGAATGGACCATTGAGGACCTCCTGACAAAGTGGCTCTCATTGAGCTCGAGTTTAGCATCCCAGAATGGAACTGGCCTGAAACCATCATCACTTCTGAAAACGCTGGCAGCCAGCATTCCTCTCAAGGGTTCATAGGCCACTTACGTGACTGGCTTATTACTTAGATGGAATAGGTGGTGTTATTTGAATTGTTTTACATAATCTCATTCATTTTTATGGGGCTAACTCAGAGTCCCTTAACTTAAACATTCTGCTAAGACTTCAGTACAACTGCTCTTAATTAGGTTTTTCCCACTATTATGGTTTTCCCCTGCCAAAAGCAGAGTCAAGGTCTTAAAAACGGGTTTCTCCCCCTTCTAAACAACGACACGTGCCGTGAGTAGCGCTATGAAAAGAGGCAATCAGCACGTCGAGCCCCACTGTACCAAACCTGCACACAGTGTATTTGTGCAAATAACTCAGCTTGGCAGACGCCTCACTATTGTGATCAACCTCAATAACTACGTCTGCAAAACCAGGCGAGTTCCCGGGAAGCAGCAGGCAGCTGAGCTCAGAAAGACGCCGCGCGTGGGGCTTGCTCTGGTGCTCATTTGCTCGCTACACAGAGGAGCACGGTGAGTGTAAGGAGTAGGCAGGAGGGCACAGAGCGAAATCGCTCGCACAGGGAGACCCCGAGACTTCAGAACTAAGACTTGAGTGTCGTTAAATGCCCACAAGGAAAAGGAACGGGCATCGTGCAGAGAGACGGTAATGCACAGAGAGCAACGGTAACTATAGAAAAATGTCAGGGAACAAGGATGATGGAGGAGGAGCCAACGCAAGGCTCAAATCTGGGTATTGTCCTCGGGCCAATTCTTTTTCTTCTTGCAAGTTCATACATTGAAAAATAGAAATCTTATTTATGGTTTTTAACCATATTTTTATTTTAACTCACAGCAAGGTCCCTCCCTTGTTTGAAATCATCCTGCCACAGTCACAACTGTGAGCTCTGATCGTCTGTGTTCGGATGGATTTTGAAAGAGAGTTATGAAATGATTTGGGATTATTTTTTTTTCTTTTAATGCACAGCAACAATACCTGACTTTAATTATTGCAGCTGGCATTCAAAAGCCTATGGCAACACCGCAGATGAGGCAGATATCAAGTGGCACAGCAAGCTGTCCTCTCTTTCTGACCAATTTTGGCATTTATGCTGGGACACTGACATTTGTGGCTTTCATTCACCAGGACAACCCACCTTCTCCCTCCCTGGAAGAATAGCCCCAGAGCAGAGAAGAATCTTCACCTTCCGGTGTGGTTTTATTTCCTCCCCTTTCAATACTCAGTTTCAAATTGCTCTGTGCAGCTCAGCACAGGTTTCCCCAGCTAATGCGAGAGAGAGAAATGTGGAACTGGCTACAGACACACATGTGCACACAAAACACAGGCAAAGTTGTGTCGCTCTGGAGGAGGCGTATCTGTCTCTGGCTCGCAGCCACGAGGGTACAATGGCAAAGCTAAAACCGATAGGGCATGTGGTTTGTTAAACATCTTATTTGACTTTGCTACAAGCTGTCAGTTGCAATGCGCAGGGAAAGGAACACAGTATCACAGATTCCTGAGCAAATCAATGGCCCAGCCTGATAGGGACCAAACACACATTTTAGCTTTAGCATTTTTTTTCCTAAGAGTCAGTTTAGGAGTAGTAAAGTGTATTGACAAATTTCACACAAGAACAGATAAGGGGGGAAGGTTTAGAGTAGTAGTGTAGGTGATTTAAGAGAAGCAGCATCAGACTCACCAGAAGACCAGCAAAGCATCACTGAAGTATGAGACAAAGGAACTTTGATGATACTAAATATGGCAAATGCTCAGTTTGCTAAATACATTTGGATCCAGTTTCAACATTACAGTACTTGTCATTTTTGCTTCGTAGTTTGTGGTGGAAGGGCTGGGCATTTATCAGGGAAAGTTACATTGGCTGCATTAAAAACTGCACCATACAGTGTTACGATCTCAGGACTGCTGGATCTTCACTGCAAAACCAAGATTTAAACCACTAGGAAATTCTCATCATGCTAGATAACACAAGGAAGACTGAGGGAAAGCATCTGCAAATCATCACCATTTACAACATCTCCTTCCCTGAAGGATGGGGGGAAAAACCCCAAGGGGCTCCTTTCCTACCAGCTGTGAGACCCCCTGGCTGAGAAGAGGAGAGTGCAATCACAAGCAGTGCTAAACACAGGAGATTTACTTGCTTTTCTACCTGGAAACACCTATATGCTCCCTACTGTAGTAACCCATTCACATTAACACTGCAACTAACTTTTTAAAAAGGAGTAATAAGTGCCTGAAGTCATCAAGGGTGCAAGACCTTTTGAGGGCAAAGAACGTTTCAATCTACGTTCTGCAACCAGGAAAAAGTTGTGTTAAAAGGAAGAAAAGTTTGACGTCATTTACGCCCATTTTGACAGAAAAAAAAAGCTGGTCCCACTTATTTCCTTATGTATTTCCTCTTCTTTTCCTGTATTCAGTTATTATTCCTTGGCATACAGGCAGACCTACATCCCAGGGGTGGGAGTCTCCTGTCTTGTGAGTACGTAGCAGGGCCAGGTGCCTTAAGAGGGCCTGGGGGGCCACGGCACACCAAACATCAAATCTGGATGTTGTCAGCCACAAAGAATAGCAACCCCCTCGAGAACATCCTCTTTCCCCCTCTTTATCTGTCCCTTCCATGCAACCATTCTCACAGAAGACTCTACATGCCCAGAAGAGGAGCCAAGAAAGTCTTTGCTTAGACTTTTCTGCATCACCTGAGCCTATGTGCTGTGAAAATGAGCACTGCTAAAAATCACTTGGAAGGATTTTAGGCAGGAAACCACCCTCCTTATGCCAACAAATGTCACTTCTGCTACTGGAGGGGGCTCATTATGCAAGTTGACCCCAACAGAAAGGTGCAGGCAAAACCAAGCAATTTAATAATTAGTACCACCATGGCTTTCCCACTCCACTTCACTGGGAGACGGGATTACTCAAGCCTCCCCCTCATGCACACCCTGTTCAAATGCATCATTACATCTGACTACCTGAACAATGCAAACTGCCATCCTCA
>NW_009937086.1:53416-61107 GCF_000696875.1 Nestor notabilis
GGCAGGGCCATGAGGGGCACTGGGGGAGCAAGCGCATGAGATGTGAAATGGCAAAAATACAGGGAAAGACTGCCAAGAAACTTGACCAAAGAGAACTGATCAGCAGAAACTGGGCCAAGTTCACAAACCTGTGGGATAATCTTCCACTAAGACCGCAAAAACCCGTAACACGAAAGTGATTAAAAGCAGGATTTCTGTAATTTGTTTGGGGGGGTGGGAATGTAACAAACTAATTTAAGCTAATGTAATGTTTATAAAGTTACTTAGATAATGACACCATGTATGCCATTATAATCATTAAAACCCAATCTCTGTTTTTTAAAGAAAAACCTTAGATGATTAACACAAAATCAAGTTGATGTGAAGGAACAATTACTTTTAGAAAAAAAATCAGGAGGTCCTAATATTCTGTAGAATGAGGGAGGATGCAGCTGTATGTCGACAGCTTTCATATCCTCATTTGAATAATGTGGCCTGAATCTGTCACTTTATTCATCCTCCTTATGCTCAGTGTACTCTGCATCAACAACAAATTAAGTTGTAAATAAGAGACAATCATCACTTTTGTTTTTAAGCAGCTTCTGCATGGAGAATTTCAATGTACTGTTTCTTTTTGACAGAAAGAAAGGGATTTTACACTCTGCTTATGTAAGCACAAATATGAGGAAACCAACCGAAATGAAACAATAAGGGAACACTTGAGAACTGCTCCAAAATGTTCTTGGAAGTACATTTCTACCACCACAAAAATCTCCTTTTTTAATAGGATATGTATAATGAAAACTCTTTTATATACTGTAACAATTATTCTTCTTTTGCTCTAAAAATTCAGTTCTTTTTTAGATTTAATTTAAAAACATCCCCTTTCCTTATCTAGGCACAAGCAGGGTACACCCCAACAAGAAGAACAAGTGAATAAAGTCAGCTGTAACCTTTGAGTACCCGGAAATATTCTTAATCTCTATTATGATAACATGATACCATTTTATGAGCAAATATAACATGCAGTAAGGAGGGGAAGTGGTGGTGGGAGAGAGATTTTCTTACCTTTACATCTGAGAAGTAGGTTTTCAACATGTTCGAACTTGGGTACCGGGTGTAAAAGAACATGAGCTTGGCCTTTTTCAAGTGATTCGGTGACAAGCCTTCCTGCATGTAGGATTGAATTAGTAAAGGAAAATGCTTTTCTTGAGAAAGCTGTTTCTGAACACACACAGCCAGCAAAGGGCCCCCATCAACACTCCGCAGCTCCCCAGACCACAGGAGAAAATGCTAGCATTTAAATTGCTGCCCTGTCATTTTCTGTAAAACACCTAAATGAGGAACGTGAGGCAGTGAACTCAAACCCTGTGTTTCTTATCAGTTCTGGTGCTGGGTCTTGGGAACCTTGCAAGTTTACGGCTTGTGTACCATATGTATGTTCACTTGTTGCTAAGGAAACAAATGCACGAAGCATGTGCCGCAGAAAACTTATGGGAAGCTTTTTCTCCCTCTCCCTTTGCAATTCCCGCTAAAGTTTCTTTTACCCTTGGTGTCGTGCCTCTTACACAAAACCAAACTAAGGCACGGAAGGCAATCAGAGCAATGTTTTTCACAGGTGGTACATCTCACCTGATTCATGCGTGTCGATAAATTCTAACATCTTGAGTAACTCTTTCCAAAGCTACTGCTTTGCTTCAGTGGCTGCCCTGCAAATCAAAGCAAGATCTGCAAGAGGCAGAGCCCCTCTGCTGCTCAATCCCCCCCGCCACAAACTTGTCGCCTCCTGATTTACACAGTTAACTCCTCCGAGAAGGAAGCTGTATTTGGGGCTAACCAATCGATAAATGCGGGCTAGCAGATCAATAAATGGCCACTTACCCTATAAGGCAGCCTATTTATCCTGGAAACATCATTACCTTTTAGATCTGTAAACAGAAGCAACTCCAAGAGTTCCCAAGGGAATGTGAAGCTAACCATAACAATCTCGGCTTGCTGATTTCTCTCCCAGCTTCTTGGCTCTCTTTTGTGAACTGCGTGCTACGAATGGCTCTGGTCACATCTGTGCTGCAGGCTGGCCCTGCCATTTCCTCAGCAAATTAATGGCTTTATAATTTATCAGAAATGAAGATGCACGTGGAGAAAATCAATGTGGCCCCCACAAGGTCAATTAAGGGTTCTTCCCAGAAGCTTCTCTAAGGACTGTTTCTCCTAAACACAATGGCTGAAAATTTCCCTCAGTTCACACCTTACAGGGGGGGAAGGTCAACCAAGTTGACAGATGCTCCGCAGCCAAGGTGCCTCTTCCACCTTACAGCACAAAATACCTTATTCCAGGCCTCGAGACAGGAAACCCAGACTCATTTTTATCAGCAGGCTACTGATTAGCAAGGCTTTTTCAGCAGAATTCCTTTTTCTCTAATTCCCAAAATCTATTGAAACACTCTCCTTTTATTTCAGTTACAAGTTTGTTTTTTTTTTTTGTTGGAAAAATGTAGTGTTTAAAAAAAAAAAAAAAGCATTGACAATATTATTTTAAAAACTCTTATTATCTGTAAGAACATGGAAAACGGCTCAGCTGAACTTGCATTTTGTTTTAAATGCTTAATGATTACAAAGAAGATAATTTATGACTGACATACTTCTTGTGCCAAGAGAAGAGTTGAAAGAACCTCCAGTTACCTCCATTAGACTGATAGAGAAGTCTAAAAGAGCATTACACTCTGCAGTGCCATCTGTCAAAATACGTAAGTGAAATAATAGTAGCAAGCTGTCACCTATTGCTTAGTGATAAGAGTTTTAGACAAATCAAAACTTCTACGCCAGAAATCCATTTTGTTATGTGGTCCTTTCAGGAAAGTGGGGGTCCAAAGGGGAACTTCAATAACTAAAAGAAAAAGAAAGGGAAAAAAAATAATCCTAAGTCTCCTTAATTTGCAATTCCCTCTGACGCTGACAACATGCTACTGCCGGGTTTGGCGTATATTCTCTTTCAATGAGAGCTCAAAGATGGACTTAAACTTCCCCCAAAAGCCCTCCTATTTGCTGGATTTAAGCATATTAGACAGTTGTCTAAGCACTTGGATTCCTTCTGCATTTAGGATCTTTAAATATTTTTTGCTCTAATGCCAGAGGATATTGATATTGAATGAAACATGTATTAATAGATGCTCTGAGAATCAAAATCCTAGAAATCCTTTTTTTCTTTTTTTATTAAATTTATACTTGTTCTTAAGAACTGGGCAGCCTTAAAGTGATCTCAAATATGCAACAAATCTCTATATCTTGATCCTAAGGTTAACGCTTTACTGTGATAAAAGATAGGATCTGTAATAATCTAGCCAAAAATAGTTAATGAGAGACTTAAGAGCTAAGAATTAGATAACCCACTGCTATTTCAGAAAATAAAACCTGAACTGACCAATTGCTTAATTTCCTTTTTAAGTGCTTGGGCTGAAAAGCAACTGTTCTTCCAAGAAAGCACTAGCTGTTTCCAGGATACTTACACACGCACAATGACTCATGATGAAATAGATTCAGTAAACATACAGCTGTACCGAACACGAGCTAAGCCCCATTCAAGGCCAGGAAAGAAAATGAGCACAAATAAATATTAAGGAGGTAAAGGGAGGAGGAGGAGGGGTGCCGAATGGAACGCAAACAAGCTCTGTCCCAGCAGCTCGTGTGGCTTGCCTCAATTCTCTTAGCTATAGCTTTGTGAAGACAGATGACATTCAATTCTATGGGTAATGCAAAATAGACAATAACTGCTGAAACTTGAGCCAGCTGCCAGGTGTAAAAAAAAAAAAACCCCACACAGAAAAAAAAAAAAGGAAAGGGGAAAAAAAAAGGAGAGAAAGAAAGATGATAAATCCATAAATTAATGAAAGACATCTGCTCAGGAACATAAAAGATCAGAGGAACTGTGTACTGCAGCTGAACCTAAAGCGGTGTTCAAACAACCTGAGAGCCTCAGCACTGTGCGTTTACACACACAGCCCAGCCTCACCTCACCAGCAGCACCAGCAGCAAAAAGGCAAAATGCTGGGAAATGGGAAGTGCAAGACTGGGAATGGAACATACAACACGCACTTGCGTGTTTTAACTGGAGAGGCACGCAGGTGGCATTGTGCAGCACTGGGCTCACCTGCGCCTCAATCCTCCCCGGTAACACTCCTCTTCCGCAAAAACATTTTTCAGTGGAGATGATCTTTCACTCCTGGTCCTCTCAGCCTGAGCTCCCACAAATGCTCTAACAGGCTTTTCTAGCCCACACATGTATTGAGCTGAAGGAAAAGAGGTAAGAATGGGCTTTATCAGGCAAAAAAATCTGCACTAGCAAAGTCAAGCCGCTCCTTAAGTTACACCCCAGGTGCTTTTCATCAGCGAAGCTCCAAATAGCTGTAACTCAGAGCAGCATCTTCAAGACCCTCCAAAGAATGGGCTGGCTGGAAAGTATTTGTTCACTGCCCAGGTTTTATCAACAGCACGGAGTCACCCAGACTGCTGTACAATCACTCATTTTTCAAAGTTTAAAGAGTTTAATTTTCTGGTCAGACGCAATAACTTCTCATTTCAAAATCCTGTAATTCCCTAATTATAGCTTCCACATATGGGGGCTGTGAAACTTATTCCAGTTGGATTGGAATTCTTTTGACAAAGAAATATCAACTGCAGAAAGTTTCACTCATGTTTTGAAGCCCTCCTGCCAGGGAGAGCACATGAAACTTCTTCACCTTCACGGATGTCTCAGCAGCACACAAACTACTGTTGTGCCTCACTTTTGATCCATGCAAATGTTCTGGGACTGAACAAGGCTATTTTTCTTGAGATGCAAAGAGGATGCATGACAAAAGAAGACCATGCAGCAAAACAATTCGCTGCCTGTTTCTTTTGCAATTTGAATAAAACTTAATATTTGATTAAACAGATTAGTTTGCAAAGATACAGCCTGCATTCATGACCAAGATGGGAATTTCTGCTGCAGGTGCATCTTATCTTGTTCAGGAACATATGCAAACATTAACCATTTCCTTCTGCAGTTCAGCAAAGAACCATCTGATACATTTTATAGGCCTTGGTTAGAAACAAAAAAGAACAAAACAAAAAGAACCCCCCAAAACACAGGCTAGTTCAGGGCTTTAGCTTGCTACTAAAACCTGAACTTGGCTGTATGTGCTAGTCTTATCTTCTCATCCTGCCCATATTGTCCCGGAAAACAGATGTTGCTTTCTGCAGGGAAGAAAGATCTGCTTCTCTCAAGAAATATATTCCCTATATGTGCACATTCAAGCATGTAAAATAAAAGTGTCACAACAGAATCGACCACAAACACACCAAGCTCCATATCGTGCCCTTCCCTTGAAACTGTAAACTACCTGGACAAATAAGCTGCTGCTAGGAAAAAAACATCCATTCCCACAGCTGAGCTGTACACATTGTATAGAAGCCCTATTTAATAAACCTGCTTGTCCCAACCGCTTGGCATCTAAACCGAAATCAAACTTTAGCCTGTAACAGTGTCTAGGTGGGAAGGTCAGAGCACTTTCCCAATGGCAAGGGAAGAAGCAGGGCAAGCAGGGAGGAAGGGAATCTAGCGCTCTAGCACCCCGACTTTCCCCTGTCTGAGCCTTAGAGCAGCGGGGTACTCTCACACCCTTGTTTCAGCAGAAGCAACAAGGTCCATTAGTGACCACCAGTGAGAACAAGCAGAAGACAGGGAGAAATGACAGGAGTAAGGGAGAGATGCTCCACAGGTGGAGAAGACCAAGTACAGCCCTAGGACTCCTAGTTCTAACAGCGCTCCTTCAGCAGTTTCCTTCAGGTGGGAACCTGGCATTTTCCACCTCTGCCCATTCCTCTCCTGGGATGGGAGAACTACTTTTACACAACAACTATCAGTAAGCCACTGTATTGCTTGGTAGAAATTACTTATCTGCCCTGGCCTGAGTCTTGCCCTCAGCTCCCCCTCATGACCTCAGGGCTGCTTTCCGAGCATCACTGCTTGCAGTGTCAATATGCAGGACAGATTTTCAGTTTGGAATTCCAAAACCAAGTGGCAGTAGCTGGGATTGATGCTGGATTTAGATCAATTCTGTTTTGCCATACAACAGATATGGCAAGGAGATGTCCCTGCTACCAACACAGCAGAGATCCTTTTTCAGAAAAGAGGTCCTTCAAGCATCGTGTCCACTATCAGCTGTCTCTCAAAAACACCAATAGCTAAGGAAGGTGCTTTCAAACTAGGAACATTTCCCCCTATAGAAATGGGACTATTCATAAAGGTCGGACAACAGCAATTCTTGACTCAGACTTGACCTAAGTTAGGTCAAAGACTGGTGGTGGTGGGCTCTGGACCTGCAGCACCTTCCTTCATCCCAGTGGTGCCCACTGCCATGGGCGGGCTGGGATGTGCAGGTAACCAGCAGGTCTCGAGCCCTGCCAGCACCTGAGGATTTAGCATGCCTACAGAAAATGTGGTTAAATTCATCTACAGCCACCAGAGGTATTCATCACCTAGAAGATACCCAGTGATGGAGCACAGCCTCAGGCATCTGTATTCACATGACGCCCCTGGAAAGGAGACAAGTTCCTCACCATCACTACCATTACTCAGGCAGGAGTAGAGTTATTCAGCTGCAATTACTTTCATCAACCTGGGAATGAAATCGGCCGCATCTAAGGCTCTGTGCTTGTGCTGTTGCCTTCTGCTGGGGTCCTGGAGCTGGGAAAAAATGTCCACCTACCCTTCATGCAAATCCTCAATCTTATCATCAGGCAGACAGGGGGTTTTTATTCACTTTTAATATGACTGTGCTTGGAAGAAAAATCTTTTGACCAAAAAGCACATTAGGGGGAAAGATGGAAGGAGTGGGAGGTGTTATTGCTAAAAAAGAAAAAAAAAAAACTAGTACTAGTTTCCAGGGGGAAAAAAAAAAAAAAGAAAAAGATCATTACTGTGTCCGGATGTGCCTAAATAAAGGCAGAGATGGATTTTTTCCCCCCCTAACTAAAGTCTGCTATTGAGCTAAAAAGAGAGATTTTATTATCATCTTTTTTTTCTTTTTCAAGCAGGGGAAGTGTCCTGTAAATTTAATACAGCTGAAGTTTTATATTTAATTGTTCTCTCTAGCTTTCCAAAATAATTTGCTTTGTGTATGTTAGGACAAAAGATTTCAGTGTATGGCTGAACAGAGGTTAATCATGCATAGCAGGCAGCTGCACAAGGGCTGAGGAACAGACCTCTGGGTGGGGGAAAGAACTTGATGCAGACTGAATATACCAGTACCTGTGTCTTTCGTGCTTCGTTTCTCTTACACGCTTGAGAGCTGAAGGCTCGCCAACGACCGAACCATGGCTCTCTGCGAGCCCCGGCCATGACACCATTAACATGGGTCACATGTTGGCCTGGCAGGGGAGGGAAAGCAGGTGACCATGGCTTGAACGGTTTCTGGTCAAGAGCATTGCCCCCTCGATCACTTCCCCAGCCCAGGGAAACCCACCGGCACCTGTACCGTGGGCTTGGCTGCTTCCTGACCAAGGGCAGTCTAAAAGGCTGGCAGAGAGACAGTGGCTTTGTTATGTGAACACCGCTGCTGAAGGAGCACTGTCAGACAACACACAGAATCACAGAATAGTTTGGGTTGGAAAGAACCTTAAGATCAGCCAGTTCCAACCCCCTGCCACGGGCAGGGACACCTTCCACTAGAGCA